>NC_051452.1:5307276-5324534 GCF_001649575.2 Kryptolebias marmoratus | reverse complement strand
GGGAATGGAAAGAATTGACCGGGTTTTAAAGTGCAGAGGATAATTGTGGTAAGTGGATTCAGGTGTATGGGAGCAATCAAGGACAGGTGGAGATGGGCGTGGCAGGGGAACTGAAAGAGGGTGACTGGGGAGA
Organism: Kryptolebias marmoratus; assembly: GCF_001649575.2. NCBI lineage: Eukaryota > Metazoa > Chordata > Actinopteri > Cyprinodontiformes > Rivulidae > Kryptolebias > Kryptolebias marmoratus. Next base: position 5,324,401 of record NC_051452.1, on the reverse strand, counting down.
AGTGAATACTGAACAGGAACTGAAACAGGAAAAACCCAAACTGAAAACAACAACAAGAATAAATAAAGAAAACAAAACCGAAAACACAAAAAATCCCAAATCCTCACATGAGAGGGGCTTTGACAAGCAACTGCTTTTACCAGGATTTTTGATAGAAATGGTAGGTTAGATATACAGAAGGACACGGGTTATTAAACTAGTTGGGATCTGAACCAGATTCAAAAGGATAAGAGTAGAGCTGAAATGAGATCTTGTGCCAGGAAGTATTCAAAACAAAACTGAAAAACTGGCTTTTAAGAAAATATTGCAAATATTGATTCTTCAGATTTTGGTTGAGCAGACATCCCTCAAGGTCAAAGGTCACACAACCTGAATAAAAAGTTAGAAGGTCGTGTAAAGGCCTGTTCTGAAGGTTTTAGACACTCAAGAAATCAGGCAAAAGAGACACCACCGTAGAGTTAAAAACAGAGAGGGAGCACTCGTCACGTGATCCTGTGACTTAATGGACAGTCACCGCCATTTTGAAAACAGGAATCTGTCGTCTTGTTGTAGCAGCATGCCTGAGTTGTGTGCGTTTTATAACTGCACCAATAAACGCTAAAAAGCGTCTGAGATATCCTTCCATAGATAAGTAACCCTACCATATACAATTTGTGATAATTTAGTCAATTTATCAACAAAAACTACCTTTAAAACATTTCGACACATGGTAAGTCTACTTTGTTCACACTGACACTTTCTGGCTTTGCTTTTTATGCAAGAGATGTATAATGTGTCTGTCTTAATCACCATATTTATGTGATTAGATGCTGTTTCATGCCTAAGATATAATTTGAATATAGAACTAGAGAAGTTGCATTTCCTGCGAAAATGCAGTGTGAATGCTTTTTTTGCTGAATGATTTTGCTGAAAGNGGAGGATGAGGGATGAGTAACACCTCCATCATCATCATCTTCCTCCAGCCTCGGGGCTTCGTGAGGAGGTGATGACACCGCATCCCGGCGCTCCGAGAGAGAGACGAGGAGGAGGAGGAGGAGGAGGAGGAGGAGGAGGAGGAGGAGGAGGATGAGGGATGAGTAACACCTCCATCATCATCATCTTCCTCCAGCCTCGGGGCTTCGTGAGGAGGTGATGACACCGCATCCCGGCGCTCCGAAGAGCCGCGGTGACATCCTGCCAGCATCCGGCTGATGAGGAAGATGATGTTTACGACTCTTCATCTGATCAGACACGCGCACTAATGCAGTCATCCTCGTCTCCTCCGGAGCACTTCTCTGTCAGGAAGAAAGGAGCTCAGGAAGGTTTCTGTGAGCTGCTCAGGGTCTGACAGAAAGTCTGTTTTTAGGAAATAAAAGAAATATTACATTTATCTGTTTACAGTTTAAAGCTTTCTGTCAACAACAGAATCATAAAACATCTTTAATCATGTCTTTTATCAGACATCTGTTGAGTTTAAAAATGGAATAAAATCATCTTAGATGGAAAATTAAAAGGTTTTTAACCTTAACTCATAAGCAGCAGATTAATAAAGTTGTTTTATTTGTTTTTTGAATCAGTCTGTTGGTGTTTGGGTTCATGGACGTCTGACACGTTATCTCCTGCAGATCAGAGAGAAGCCGACCTTCAGAGAGCCAGATAACCGACAGTAAAACAGCTGACCTTTGACCCTGCTGGAGGTGTTTACAGGTTGTTGCTTCATGTCCGGTCTTGTTTTATTTAGGTTACAGTTTGGTTTCTGTCTCTGACTCTTCTGACCAACACGTCTTCTTGTAGTGACTGTTTGTCAGGATCTTCGTTTAAAACTCTGGATTTATTTTTTACTCGTTGAGCAACGTGTCTGAAGCGGCGCTGGACACGTGCACGGCTGTTAACGAACGAGCGCCGGCTCTGGAGCGGGAGTACGACCTGAGCAGAACCCTGTGAGGTCCAGAGAAGCCAGAACTAATCATGTGACCTGGTTCTGATGTCCAAAACATGAACGATATTAAAACAGGCTGAGTTGAGTTAGTTCTGAAACAACCAGGAGTTTAATCCTAAAACAGAACGCAGGTTTGAGCTTTAAAAACCTGAACTGTCCAACACACACACACACACACACACACACACACACACACACACACACACACTGAGAGGCAGCTCTGGTTCTGATGAACAGAACCTACAGAAACACCTTAAATAAAGTCAATAATAAATGTCTCGGCCGGCTCGGTTTTATTCACGGGTCTGTTTCTGAGAAGAAATGGCGGCTGCAGCTCTGGACCTTCGTCTGGGATCAATCAGGACCGGGTCCAGGTCTCTCTGTGTCTCAGGACCAGTTCTAACCCCCGGCTCGTCTGATCTGGTCCTCCATCAGACCTGAGGACACTCCCGGTTCTGAAGGAACTGAGCGGGTACCTGAAGCAGCAGCTCCCCCTCAGGGATCCGCCCGTCTGCAGCTCCCGAGGTCCCGCCGGCGCCGCCGTTGTCGTGGTTACTGCTCTTGTTTACCCTGTTGGGAGGCTGGTTCTTTAACGCCACTGCAGAAACACAGAGAGGAGGCGGGTTAGGGCCGACCGGGTCAAACACAGAACCGTTTACGTCCGTCTGTGAAGCCCCAGCAGCGCAGAAACTAAACGTTTTAAACTTTTCTGCTTTTTTACAGGAAGAGCTGAGATCTCTGAGGCCTGCAGACGTTTCAGTGTTGGTTCTGTGTTCCACTGGCTCCAGGAGAGTTCCCTCCTCTTCCAGATCGAACCGTTGGGTCATTCAGAACCAGAACTTCTCTGTTAGTGATTTCATCTCCTGGAGAGCACACGAAGCAGCTAAATGTTGGACGTTTGGGTCGTATTTATGAGCAAACAGTAACAGTTTCACACCCTACAGGTAAAAAACGCAAACTAATGGGTATAAAACACCAACAAAATGAGTTAAAAACACCAACAGATTAGGTTAAGTGTACAACAAATCCCACTGTTAAACTTGTAAAACACGTTCTGTTCATAAGAACAAACAGAAATGTCTGATTTTATTTTTTACAGCCATGTTTAACACATTTAATGCCCACTAATATGAGTCGACTGACATATTTCTGTGAGAAAACTGCATGATTATGATTTAATACGATGCTTTTCACAGACATGTTTGATGGAAATTACCAATAAAGTCTGAAAGCTGTCGGTTTTGTTTCAGAGCAAGAAAAGACCTGCAGGTTTCCAACGGATGGTTCACAATAAAAAAAAAAAAAGATTTTTGTTCTTACGGTTTATTAAAATAGCAGATATTATGGAATAAAAATGAGCCTGAGGCAGAAACAGTTTTATCATAAAGACGCCTCCTTTAGGTAAATATGAGTTTTAACGCAGCGAAGAAGAATGCCTCGTTTTTCTGCTGATTCTTTCTGAATGAAATAAAACCGACGGGCATCTCGGCGACCTTTGACCCCACAGACAAAAACTCGGAGGCCGGCGGCGTCTTTGAGGAAGGAACCAAGGAGGGGAGACGTTAATGGAGCAGGAAGTCTGACCCACTTTCACCGCAGGGATCAATAAGAGGATCCTGTCAGTTCTGCACAAACTGGAAGATTTCTGGTTTTATCCAAACATGCAGAGCTGCAGACTGAAGAGCTCTGCCTCACTTACAGAGGTTTATGTTTTTATTTTGACCGAACCTTCTTCCTCTGAGCGTCAAACAGATGCATTTATGGTGAATTATGTAAATTATTTCCAGCCTGTGAGCCGTTTTCTGTCTGAGCTGCAGACAAACTCTGCTGGAGACTCGGAGACGTCAAAAAATTAAAAAATAAATAAAAAAAGCATCTCTGAGTATCAATAATTCAGAGCGGGAAGAAGCAGCAGAATTTAACGGCCTGACGTCACGAGCGGATGAAGCTGCCCGAGGCAGCCGTGACGAGGAGGGGAAGGGACGTGTGTTGGTCCAACGGAGGGGGACGAGGACGCCAACATCCAATAAAAACATCACAACAGACGCAGCTCAGCAGGAGCGCAGCAGAAGAGCGGCCATTTTCTGGCACGTTACAATTAAAGTCGAGGTTTGCTCATAAATACGTGAGCCGCAGCTCAGCGGGCCACGAAAGCAGCTGTTTGTTGTCGACCTGAGTAATCCGCCGGCTCCTCCCACCTCCGTCCATCAGGACGAGGGGCTCCGATGAATTTTTCAGAGTGTCGGCGAGGAGGGGGAGCAGCTCCTGAGCCGAACAAAGAGTCCCGTCCTCAGGTCTCAGCCCTGCAGGAGGCTGACGGGGAAAACTCTGATTTAAACGACTGATGGAGAAGAGTCTCAGAGGCCGAGGAGAAACGCCTGAAACGTCTCTCCTTCTCGGCGCCGTGGACGTCCACAGTTACTGTATTCTTTCAACTTCCTGTTTTCAGGGTCAGCTCCCATCAGGACGCTGTCGTCCAGCTCTGACCCGTCCCAGGTGTCTCCGACATTAACAGCGGCACGATCTTTATTTAATATACTTTGATTTTTCTTCAAACTGCCCCTCGGAGATAAATAAAGTGAGCCGAACTAGATTAAAAACTTTAATTTGTACAAATAAAGTTGATTCTGTTCGTCTGAAGCAACAATCTGTTCGTTTGAAGCGAAGTTCAGGAAGGAAAAATGTTTCCTTTTTTTGTTATTTTTGTTATTTTAAACCTGAAACCAGCGTCTATCAGTCGGTCAGTCCAGTGTTTAATTCAACATATCTGTCCATTTTAAACACAATCTTTTCAGGTTTATGTACGATGAGGATTATCCCTCCCCGTGTTTTTATTCTTTCATCTCATCGCCACGGTAACGGTCCCGTCTCCTCAGACCCGGGACACGAGGCGGCGTCTGATGGCCGCCGGCGGGAACTCGACCTACAGAACCGTTCTGCTCTGTCAGGATGCTACAACGAGAACGGGTCGCACAGAGTTCAGACGCTTAGAGGTTCTGGTTCTGGTTCTGGTTCTGCAGAGACAGGAAGTGGTCTTATAACTCCTAAATGACCTCCAAAGGCTGTTAGCAAAATATCCCATGAACCAATAAACAGATTTTAATGAAACTTTCAGGGAATAATCATTTAATGCACATCTACGACTCATTCACTTTTGGATTTAGTCTAATTTAAAATGGCCGCCACAGCTATTCAGCACCAACCAACACAAAATTGTCTAAAACCTGACGTCGCTGAACACGATCCAACATGGCGGCGTTTTCCAGGTTTGACCAAAATGGCTGCAACAGAAGAAGATCTTAAAACTCCGACAGTTAGAGCACGCCTGCTTAACTCGAACCCATCTGCTGCGTCTGACCGCCCGATAAACCCCGCCCCCCTGACCCTGACCAACCGGACCTGCAGAAACTCATCCTGACCAGGACCAGGACCTGGACCTGGACCTGGACCTGGACCTGGACCTGGACCAGGACCAGGACCTGGACCTGAGGTCAAACAGATGTTTTCACACAAATAAATAAAGTAAAACGATCTCAGGTCGATTCTTTCCTTCATTTAAACTCATTTATTCGTCTTCGTCCCACTGATGCTGCGGAGACGTTTTTACTCCATCACTCGCTCTTTTATTTCACGTTTCGCTGTTTTTCCTCCGTCTCCGAGCCGGTCTGAGCAGAAACTAAATGAACCTGAACCGTCTGAGTCCTGCTCCCACCTGAGAAGAAGCTCTTGGTCCGGAGGAAGCTGACGCTCAGCCTCAGGATGGACAGTTTGTCCAGGCTGGACAGGACGTCCTTGGGGAAGGGCAGCAGGCCGGCGAGGCGGTCCAGCTCCGAGTTGAGGCGGTCGCGGTGCCGTTTGGACGGGTTGGACTTGGTACCTTCTGTAGGGGTGGGTTTAACTCTGTGAATGAAGACGACACAGAGTCTGTTGGAGGAAACTCACCAACATCTGATTTATCTTCTTTACAGAACATCAAGATGAACAGAAACAACACAGACCGTTAATCTGATCACATCTTCTGCTGATGGGGAGATATTTTAAATCTGATTGAACTGTTTTTATCCACAGGAAGACATAAAACGACAAGAGAGGGATTTTAAAAAACTACAAACGCATTAAAACAAATGACAAAAGACAATAAAACAACAGGAAATGTCAACAAAAATGTAAACAATAATCTACAGAGACAGAACAGATCCACGTAAACTACCACAAAGACGGCAAAAAACTACAGATAAAACTACAACCAGATAAAACTACAAACAGATAAAACTACAACCAGATAAAACTACAACCAGATAAAAACTACAACCAGATCAAACTACAGCGCAGGTAATTACATTAAAACTCTTATTGAATGTAAGGAGGATGACTCTCAGCTACTACCCCACCTACTTATAGCTCAATATCTGTAAAACTGACTGAGCTGTAGGTCAGTTAGCTGTGGTGGCCATCTTGAATTGAGCCCAGACCTTAATGACATCCAGTTTCATTAAAATCTGCCCACTGGCTCATGAGATATTTTGCTAACAGGTCTGGCACAAAACACCAGCCCTCAGAGTGCTGGGGATGACTCCCAGCTACTACCACACCAGATGTTAGCCTAATATCTGTCAAACTGATGAAGTTATGTCTGCCAAAACCCAGGAGATAAACATCTACAGATAAATATTTACAACCAAACTAAAATGAACAACAACAACAAAAATAAAATAACCAGACAAATGAAACGGTGTAATAAACACAAAACAACTGTTCCCAGGCCTAATAACAGATAATTACTACATTATAAACTATTAAACAATTAATCCTTAGGTAATTATTAGTTAATCATTAGTTAATTAAGAACTCTATTTGTCAGATTCGGGTCAGTTCCCGCCGCCGTCCACAGGGGGCGCTCTCCTAAACCCATCAGAGTTAATCTGTTTAAACTGAGTTAAACATTCAGGATTTAAAGAGTAAATAATATAAAAATTAAAGTTTAATTCCTCCTTTAAAAACTCTCAGTTTAATATAACAGATATATATTATAAATGAATGTTTATTCCTTTAAAAACTTACCCCCTCTGAGCCGGTTTTCTCCGTTTCCGTCCAGCGTACATCTTTTTATTTATTAATCAGTTTTCACAGCAACAAAAAACCCGGTCCAGAACCTCCAGAACCTCCAGAACCAGCCAACATTTCCTCTCCGCGCCCTAAAGGTCGAACATCCCGGACCGATACCGTCGGACCCGGTCCAGTCGGACGATAAAACCAAGTTCAGCGATGAAAACGGTTCTGCCCGCCGCGGTTCGACCCGGTCCAAACGAGACAAACCCCCGCAGAGAGACCCGGATGAAGGCTCACATCCTGGGGGAGCCCGGTCCGAACGAAGCTGCTGAGGTCCGGTTCTCCTCCCTGTCCGGATCTTGTTGCGCGCGCGCCCGCTGCCAGGGACCTGATTTAGGGGCGCGCGCACGCAGCGGGTCAGAGGTGACGTCAGAGGCCAGATAACGGAGCGAGGTCGTTTTCAGCGACAGAAAGGCTGTTTTAAAGACTCCAAGGTTAATTTATTGTTTTTAAACTGTGTTTGCTCCACACTGACCCAGTTTTCAGTGAAATAAATAAGTTAAAACAGTTTTATTTTATTTTATTTATTTTGTTAAAGACCATTTCTGCGATTCAACAGCGACGTTGCTGCCACCTCGTGGACAAAACAAACCATTACACCGAACAAAATCACAACTTGAAACTCATTTTATTAAAAATATTTTAAATATTTATATAGATTAGTATTTTTATTATTAACACCACTTTTTGATTTACAGGGCTCAGACACATTTTTCATCTAAAAATTTAAACTTAAATTCAAAGTCAAACTTACAAAATCAAATTTCCAGATTTCCCACTCATTTTTTTTACTTTTAAATATAAAAACATCTCTAAATTTGACAGACTTTTCTACAGTGAGGTGGCTTTTTTCATATGTATGTATCTGACATTTTTTTATGCAATGACTAAATAAAAACACAACAAAAACACTTTAAAATGTGTTGTTTCCGTTGACGTTACATCAAGTTTCACTCTTTTTACCACTTTTTTCATCAAGAGTGTCGCCCATTAATGAAATTGAGAGGTGTATGAGCGTGAACGTGCCTGTGGTTTGTAGGTAAATACGTTAAAACCCAGGATAACAACTTAGACTGCTGTAGATGAAGAAGCAGTTGTTCTGGAAACAGATATTTCCAGACTCTTTTCTGTATCCAGATCTGGAAATCCCTAAAATCCACCTCCAGACGTTTCCAGACTATATTTAAGGTTTGAAACAACCGGTTATAAGGTGTAAAGAAACTTGTTTTCCACTGCAGTGATCAGATCACCTTTAATATGGAGGCGTTGGACAGACTCAGACACTCAGATACACAATTAAAGTCAAATATTGAGCAGATTCACAGGTTACATATCAGCGCTGTGCAGAAAATATACAAAATAACAGAGGCGTGAGTCTAGTTAAAATACACAAAATGTGACATATAACTCAGAGGACAGTGACAAATATATATGTATGTACATTTACAGCCACACAGATACTGCATCATGAAGGCTTTGCCTCCAGAAGGATGAAAATAAAGATAAAATATTAACTACGGATGATTTTTATCACGTAGAAGCAAAAAACAACAAATGATTACATTTCCAGTTGGAAAATACTTTGTGAAAAAGGCACAGAGTGGAAGAAGTAAAGATATTTCTCCTCCAAACATGAGGAAAGTTTTTAAGTTTATTTCTAATTTTCTGCTGAATCTGTGCAACAAAATGGTTTTAAAATTCAATTTTTATTTATTTTACATCAACTTTTGGATCAGTTTTAGGAGTATGCAAAAACAGAAAAAAACTCTGATTTTTACTTTGCTGTTTATAAACAGTTCAGACTCTGTTTCACTAATCGCGGGTTTTGGATGTTTCTCATAAAGTTTTATAAAACCTTTCTGAGCAGAAAAAAAATCAGAGCCAAAGTTTGTTTAAAGCCGGTTTTACTACATTTCCCAGAATCCTCTCCTCACAGGAGAGAGCAGATTGTAGAAAACTGTTGCTTCAGATGAAATAAAAACGTGTTTTTTCTGCCTCGTTTAATCTGAACTAAAAGGCTAAAATGTTTGAAACGTTCGTCTGAAAACCTGAATGTGACAGAGAAGAAGATTGTTTTTACTTTAAAAGGCAGATAATTGCTTTAATTCATAATCTCCATCTTCTACAACACGTCCTCCTCCCTTTGGTATCCTCGGCTTTGGTTCGTTTGCATCTAAAACCTGCAGGAAACGGTTTCCATGGAAACAGGTCAATCTGAGTTTCTTTACCACGTGTAAATAATAGCTGCCTTAAACTGTTTTACTTCTGTGCGTTTTCTTTATTGGACGGGTTACAGAGGAAGAAATGTTCATAAAATAAACTATGTCGTATAAATCTTTAAATCTAGTGGGTTATTCTTCAAAAAAAAGGGTGCTAAAATCCTAATTTGTGCTAATTTGGGATTAAAAAGCGCCTCCAGGAATCTGAAGATCCGTGTTTCTGTGCTTTGGCAAATCAAAGACTTAAACTTTAAGTCTTAAAGTGATGAGAATCTGAAGGTCGGGCTCCGTGAAGTTTGGTCTTTATTCAAAGATTTTCTGTCCCTTTTAAAGATGTGTCAGTTTAAGGCACCGTCCGGGTTCAACACAAGACAAGAAGAAGCAAAGCGTCTGGCTCAGTGATGAAGCTTTAAAAATATACAAACAAGCAGCTGTTTTCACTGAATCCTCTCGAGTTTCCAGCTGTTAGCAGGGCCGCCGCCGCCGCTCTGTTGTGCGTGTTTCATTTTGTTTTTCATTTAAATTATTTTTAAACCCTGTCAGCGAAGCAAATCTCCTCCTCCTCCGGGGCAGAAAGGAGTTGAAATGAACTCAATCGAGACGCGAATAACAACAGTGAGACCTTTACTCCTTCTGAGCGTTCAGAACAGGAAACTGAGCGATGAGAAGTGTGCGCCGAGGAGGACGCCGCCGGCTCGACGGCGGGCTCTCAGAGCTCGTCTTTAGTTTCGATTACAGGACAGTTAGCCATCGTCCTCGAGGTTTGTCTTTCTGTAACTGCAGGAGCTGAAAACTGGTTAAAGTGCAGTTCCACTGATTCATTCAGGAGGATAAACAACCTGCTAGAAGCTAAACTTTTAGTTTGTTGTTAAAGAAAGCTCTGAATTTTAAAAAACACAACAAATAAATCCAACAGGAGGTCAGACTTTACCACTTTGGTTCAAATGAGCCGTTAACTGATCATTTTAGACGTTAAATAAAGTGAGTTTTATTAAATTTAAACTTTTTTGGTGATTAAAGAAGAAATAAATGCTTGTTTTTAAATAAACTCAGGTCTATTCTATACTTTAGAATATTTTTTTACATTAATATGAAACAAAATTTTATTCATGTCAGGTCACCATCTGACTGCTGTAGAATAATGAGGAGGACCAATCAGGAGCCTCAAAGGTGCGTTTGTCCAATCGTTAGGCTCCACCCACCCGACCAGGACGTTAACAATGGCGTTAAAACCAGCTGACACTCCGTTAGCTGATATCTTTGGGGTTTAAATCTTTTTAAATAAAGTATTTTTCTATGTTTTACCACCTCCTGTTGGTGAAGAAAATTTTTATTTTGATCAAACTAACAAAAACACCACGTTTATCCGTGTTTTTCTGTAAAACCAACAAACTGGATCGTTTGTTTTCGAGTCCTCCGCCTGTAGGGGACAGCGATGAGCGGACTCCAATCATTAATTTAATTTACTGTTTTTAATAAATCGGTCAAAGATTTGGTTCAAGCGTTTAAACAAACGCTGATGTCCAAATGTCCCCAGCAGGGGGCGCCCACCCCGCTGCTGATGAAGTGCACTTGTCTTTGTTTTTGTTTTCAGAGGGGGTGGAGCTCCGATAAATCCCCCAAACTTCCTCCCGATCTTCTTCCTGTTCTGACGGCTCCTCCTGGACCCGAAGCCAAACCTGAACCTTTGCAGCGCCTCCGTCTGTTCTTCAGTCTATTCCGCTGTCTCTCACAGGAGTCTCTCCGTTTCAGTCCCTGACGTTCTATTTGTTCTCCGTCAGGCAGGGGTTCCCGTTGGGCAGCGAGGAGAACGGGAACCCTCCGTTGGCGACCAGGGGATGGTTCTCCATCTGAGGGAGAACAAATAGAGTCAACCACAGAGCACATCAGGTAAATGTTCATGTTCAGCAGGTAAATAAACAGCTTCTTCTAATAAATTAAACGCAGAATATCTTTTAAAATCAATGATATAAAGTAGAAGTAAAAAGGTGCGTGCAGGAAAATTATTTAACCAGTAAATCAATTGTTTTGTGAGAAACTACAGAAAAAAATCCATTTTCTGAAGCTAAAAACTTTAAAAAACAACTTTAATTTAACAACAGCCCCTTAATGTTACCTACAGCTTCACATTCCAGGAAATATTTTGTTTGCTCCAAAAACCTTCAGCAGAATAATAAAACTTGTATATAATGGATTTATAGAATACACAGTAATGTAAAATCGATTTAGTCTGATAGATTTCAGTTGGTGTAAAAGTGGTGGAGTCACACAACAAATTAAAATAATCATTATGAGATGATGTCGGTGTGAGACCTGCGATACTCTGAGTGATTCTTTTTATTTCCCATCAGCTCTGACATCTTAAATTATTTATTAAAACATTAATATTTGGTGCCAGGGTATCGACTCTTAAATTAGATGAAGAGTATTTCAATATTTTGTCCCATCAGTGCTGTACGTGTCTTTGTTTGGTCTGGTTTTTTGTTAATAATTTAAGCTGATTTTGTGTCTTAAACTAATATTGTTACATTATAAATGATATAAAACATCCTGGAGGATCTGATGTTCTGTCTTCACCATAAAAACCAAAAACAATCCCGATCAGACTCATAAGGAACCATGTTTTTATCATTTAAAAGGTGAAACACTGAGTTTCTGAAAGAAAAGTTCTGACCTGGTTCTGTTCACTGAAGTGTAGAAACTGCGGCGGCGGCGGTACCAGCAGGCAGTTCGGGTTCAGACCAGCATCCACCTGGTACGACAGCGGCGCCTCTTTGGGATTGGGGAACGCCGCCACAGTGCCTCCTCCAGGAAGAGCCTGGTAGAAGCAGGAGGTCTTGGAGGGGATCTGGCCACTGTTGTGGTTCAGTCGGGCCGGGTTCTGCTGGACTCTGTTCGGCAGCAGCGCAGCAGAGCTGTTCCTGAACATACAGTCCTTCTGGTCAGGAAAGTCGGGGGTCCTAAAGGTGACGGGGTCTGCGGGGTGTGTTTGGAACCCTGGTATCTGGGAGAGGGGGGGTCCTGAGACCAGCGGCCTCGGCCTCTGGGGCTGCAGAGGGAAGCAGCCGAACGAGGAAGAATCTGCTGGAAAACTGGGTTTCGTTGAAATATTTGGGGGGAATGATTCTCGGAAGGGGGCGGCTCGGTTGGGGTTGTCCCACTGGTTACCTTGAAAGACAAAGACTGAATTTAACGGTCCTCCGGTGTTCTGGTTCTGGACGGGAAACCTCTGTGTTGGTGGAGCCATTTGGTTGGTCTGGACTTGATCGGATGAGGTTTGTCTGAGTGGGACGGGTCCAAGCTGTCCGTCGGTTAGATTGACATTAAAAGTCCTCTGTTGAGTCTGTGATTGGCGGCACGAAGGGTTAAAGGTCACCGGAGCTGCGAGGTTCCCGGAGCTGCCCATCTGAAGAGACCCTGGGAGGGACTGCTGAGGTGACGGGCCGTTAAAGCCAGAACTCATCTGAGGGAAGTCCATGTGGCTCAGCTTCATGGCTCCCAGGACAGGAAGGGACTGTTCTCCGTTCGGTGTCGGCTGCTTCTGGGACTGAAGGGGCCAGCCGAAGTTCTGCTGCCCAGCTTGGTCGGGAGTTGGGTTTTGAAGGTCTACATTTGGGACGCAGACTGGGTGGTGGTCCGGTTGCTCTGCCACCTGGAGGCCGCCCTCCTTCTGGAGCTGCTCCTCCACGTAGAGCAGGATGTCGCTGCTGAGGATGTCATTCAGGTCCTCGCTGAACTCGCTGGCGGTGAAGTCCATCCCCATCAGGGAGCTCTCCCAGCTCTTCAGCTCCTCAGGACTCACGTCCACCGTCTCAATCAGGTCCGTCTCCCCGAAGATCTGCTGCAGGCATGCAATCATGTCCTGCGCCGTGGAGTCCATCTTCAACAAGGGGCCTCCGGCGGGGGGTTTGGGCGTGACGTCCTGGGGGATGCTGACCGTGGCGTGCGTGTCCTGGAACGCCACGTCGCTCAGGGTGTTGATGTTGTTGGGGGAGGTGTGCTTGCAGTACGCAGACTGGTCCTGACTCAGCAGACAGCCCAGTAAGGAGTTCGGACTCACCGAGTCTGAGTCGATCTTCCTCTGCTTGGGGGTGGAGCACGAGTCGGAGATGTCCAGGGTCGGCAGCTGGTCGTACAGCATCGCCTCTCCGGTGGCGAAGCTGAACGGCAGCTGCAGCTGCCGGAGGCGAAGCTGCTCCTCCCCTTCTTCATTTCTGGGGAGGAACGGACGGGTCGTTTCAGAACCAGAACCAGGAGCAACCAATCAGTAAAACCTGTGAGACTCACGTCAGAGCTCTCTGCCGGGCCACGATGAACTCAGGTCTGTGGTCTTTGAAGACCAGCCGGGCGTTGGACTGGACCCAAACCCACCTCCGGTCTTTGGTCAGCAGCCTGAAGAAGGTGAAGCCACTTTCTCCGGTCTTCATCACTGAGAGATGAGAAGAAATCTGATTCAAACTCCTGGACTGACTTTTTATTTCAGTAACAATAACTTTGAAATAAATCTGTTTACAGTGAGAGCAGAAAACAGTTCAGATGGCAGCATTCTGAATAATAAACAAACGTACTTCGGAGGTGTTTGTCGGCGCAGTACATCATGTCTGCAGCGTGGATGAAGCTGTAGCCCGAACCTTTCATACAGATCTCCACCTCGTTGTAACCCAGAACCACCTTCCCTCTGCGGGCAGAAACATCACGAGTCATTCAATGATTTCGGTTCATTAATTCAGTCGTTCCTGTTCGTCTCTCGGTCTCTCCAGGACAGGTTTGCTTGAACTGAGCGGAGGTGAGAGCAGCGTGTACCTGCCGTCGATGCCCATCGGGGTGAAGTCCAGCTTGTGTTTGGTCTGGAAGATGAGGGTCTTGGTGCGGATCTCCAGGATGGACGGCTGCTGCAGAGGCGTGGCGATGCAGAACAGAGCGAGCTGCGGAGGAACCAACGTCCCGTCCTCCGACACCCGGTTCTGACCGTGGAGGAACTTCAGGCGGCCGTGGAAGTTCAGGGTCTGAAGACGAACAAACGGGCTTCAGAGGACCTGACCAGGTAAGTGTGTGTGTGTGTGTGTGTGTGTGTGTGTGTGTGTTTTTACCAGGAAGCCCGAGGAGTTGTCCAACAGGCAGCGGAAACGACAGCAGAAGCTTCTCTCCAGGAAGGAGGAGTTCTCTGGAGGTATGTCCTGGAGGTCATAGGTCACCACTTTACTGCTGACCTCAGAGCTGTTCTGCTCACCTGCAGAGACGATCGCAGAGGCTGTTTAAATATTGTTCAAAGAGCTCATGAAGTGGACACAGAGTCAGCTGCAGGTTTTTACCCAGAAGCACCAACTAAAAGTGAAGAAGAGCAAATTAAATCTGTAGAGAACAGATGTGACAAAGATGAGCCAAACAAGGAGAGAGCGGTGTTAAATAAAAACAAACTAACAACAACAATAAAAACCTGCAGAATGACTCGAACAGAAAGAAAAGGCGGCGCTGAAGTCTTACTGGGACTCTCGGACTCGTCGGCGTTCGGGTTGAAGGAGAAGTGAAGCTGCCGTCTGAAGAGCGCCCGGTCGTCTGCGTGGATCAACTCGAACACGCTCTGATGGACGACGTCCGACTGGAGGACAAACACAGGACAGAGTCTTCATCTCGTCTCTGCTCTCCTGCATGTGTGGTTATTTAGTGTTTACTGAGCCGTTTATTGTAAATAACAGAATAAACCACCGAGCTGCTGTAACTGATGCAGCAGAAATCAAACAAAGAATCACAACTGGAAAAGGCTCTCTGCTCTCAGTGTGGCGCCCCCTGGTGTTTGGATTCACTTTGTTTACATGAAGCCCATTCAACAAATATTACATCCATCTTCAGCTACTAAGAGGAGTCTGAGGGTCAGAGGACAAACCCGTTGGACTGAGGGGCAGAGGACGGACCCAGTGGTCTGAGGGTCAGAGGACAGACCTGTTGGACGAAGGGTCAGAGGACGGACCTGTTGGATGAAGGGTCAGAGGACGGACCTGTCGGTCTGAGGGTCAGAGGACGGACCTGTCGGTCTGAGGGTCAGAGGACGGACCTGTCGGTCTGAGGGTCAGAGGNGGAATGGAGTTAATGAGCTGAACGTTTTGATAAATGAATGGTTGAAGTAGCTGAAAAAATGCAGAAGGAGATAGGTGCCGAAAAACGTACGGAATAGGGAAAGAATAATAAGAAAGAGAAACAGGAAAACAATTGTGTGAATGCTTAATAGCATTCGCACAATAAAGAGAAACAGGAAAACAATTGTGTGAATGCTTAATAGCATTCACACAATTAAATAGCACACATCCTGATTTCCCTGAAATCTGGATCCTACAACAGACTGTTGTGTTGATTTTTATTGTCAAGCATGTTTTACTTTTACACTAGTATTCTTACTATAGTTTATAAAGACATGATGTTGAAATCATGACTTGCAGGCCTGTATGTTGACAATCCATCATTTCAATCCACATCCTCCTAACTTCAGCTTCCCTGCTGACTTCTGGCTCTCCTTTGTCATGTTCGGGTTTTATTGTGTTCATTTCATGATGTTACACCAGTTTGTTGAATTTTACAACGATCTAGTGTACAGCTTTGACATGTTTGCTACTTGACTCTAGTGCGAACGACAATTAAAAACTCAGAGCTCAGGGATCACAGGTAAATGAGATGTAATTGCTTTCTTTCTCAGCAGCAGAACCAGGAGGAGATTAGAGGACAGGTGGAGGTGACCAGTCGGCGTCCGAGCTGATGGGAAGAGGTGAGAGGTTAAGTGGGGAACTTAGAGGGATCAATATTGTTGGAGAGAAGTAGCTGGATCTTACTTTAGATGGGGGAATGGTGTTTCCAGGAGGGCGAGTCAATCCACGAAGCTGAGGTTGGCTGTGAGCGATTCAGGGAGGTGGTTTTCCTGTAAGCATCTCCAGGCTTTTTGGACGAGTGCAGCAGATCTTTGGAAGGTGGACAGGCAGGGAAGCAGCAGAGGAAATCCAGAACAGGATAAACCAGGAGGAAAACGACAGACAAACACAGGCACAGGATCTCTGGAGAAGAGGACAAAAGGCAATAGGAACTAGAACAAGATTTTCTAACCACTATATCACCATGCTGCCACACCCTAGTGTTCACAGATTAGCTTTTGTTTCAGACATTGTTTTACCTGAGAGTTAAAGACTCTAAAATCAGTGAACAGTTTATTGTTATTTGTCACAGCTCCATCTGTTTCTGCCACGCCTCTTGCCACAGTCACGTAACTTTCCACAGTCCCACAGTTCAAGCCACACCCATGTTGCCATGCCCACGCAATCAGCTTCATCTGTCTCACCTGTTCCTGTCACCATAAATACCCACAGCTCCTAGATCACAGTGCCAGATTATTGAAAGCCTAACCGCAAGTAAATGTCCAGCGTACTTCTCATGTTCATGCCTGATCTTGACCCTTGCCTGTTTCCTGACCATCGTCTCCTGCCTGATACTGCTCTGGATTCTGATCTCCCGTTACCGACCTTGCTTCGTTCATCTGGACCTCGCCCTTTGGATTCTCCCTGTCTGGTTTTGGCTTCGGAACTCTGACCTACTGGTAACGACCTCACGCCTGGACTTGGACTTTCCCTCTCGTCTCAGCCCCTTTCAGACCAGCCGGTCTGCAACACTAAACCAAGCTAGAGTGGACTTACCAGTTCCGGTCCCGCCACTAGCCGATCACGTGAGTGAGACGATCATAGACTTTGTGTCACAGCTCCGTCTGTTCATGCCACACCTCTTGCCTCTAGTCATGCCACAGCCACGTAACTTCCACTCCCAGATCCAAGCCACACCCATGTACCATGCCCATGTAATCATTGTCATTCGTTTCACCTGTTCAAGCCAGTATATATACTCA
>NC_051452.1:5305193-5306445 GCF_001649575.2 Kryptolebias marmoratus | reverse complement strand
GGTTAACTGAACGTAAACAGGAGAAACAATGTAACTTGTCTTTTAGGAGCCATGCAAGGGATTTCAGGCCTTCCACTCCCCAGGAAGTCAGTACTCCAACAGTAATCGTCGCTGCGGAGGAACCTATGCAGATCGGACGAACCAAGCTATCTTTGGAGGAGCGTTCACGACGAAAAGCAGGAAATCTCTGTTTTTACTGTGGTGCCAAGGGTCATGCCGTGAGAAATTGTCCAGTAAAAGACCAGGCTCAGTAGGATCCAAGAGAGTCCTGCTGAGCCCGGTAAGTAGATATAATTTCTCCTCAATGCTAATTCTTCCTGCTGGAACTGTCTGTCCTGGGTAGCAAGACCACTACCAAGGCTTTCATAGATTCCGGAGCAGATTCCAAATTTATTGACTTGACTTTTGCCAAGAATCTTGGTATAGAAATCATTCCGTCCCCAAGTGATCACAGGATTACAGCTCTGGACGGTCATGTATTGGCTCAGGACAATTGCGAGACCAGGCCTGTTCAGTTGTAAATTTGCGGGAATCATCACGAGTCGATAAAGTTTTTTGTAATTCATTCCCCTGACCTTCCTATCATTTTAGGAGCAACCTGGCTTAAGAAGCACAACCCTCAGATTGACTGGAAACGACGGGAGATCACAGGATGGGCAGAATCATGTTCGGCGTCATGTCTTTTGGACGCCATTGTGGACTCAGAGCCTGCCAACAGCAAACCTGAGAGCTTTCCCGACATCACCAAGGTACCCCCAGAATATTTAGATCTTAAGGAGGTATTCAGTAAAACCAAGGCCACATCATTACCTCCTCACCGGCCCTACGACTGTTCCATTGACCTCCTTCCTGGAGCTACTCCACCTCGTGGTCGTCTTTTCTCATTGTCTCGTCCTGAACATGAGGCCATGTCCAAATACATTAAAGAGAGCCTTCAGGCAGGAATAATTAGACCGTCTGTTTCACCAGCCGGAGCTGGTTTCTTTTTCGTAGGCAAGAAGGATGGGTCCCTAAGGCCTTGTATAGATTACAGAGGGTTAAATAACATCACAATAAAGAATAAGTACCCATTACCACTCATGTCGTCCGCCTTTGATCTCATTCAAGGAGCTAAGGTGTTTACTAAATTAGACCTGCGAAACGCGTACCACTTAGTTCGCATTAGAGAAGGCGATGAGTGGAAGACAGCCTTTAACACCCCTTCAGGACATTATGAATACCTAGTCATGCCTTTTGGACTCACCAACGCACC
>NC_051452.1:5287276-5300228 GCF_001649575.2 Kryptolebias marmoratus | reverse complement strand
GGACCTGTCGGTCTGAGGGTCAGAGGACGGACCTGTTGGACTGAGGGTCAGAGGACGGACCTGTCGGTCTGAGGGTCAGAGGACGGACCTGTCGGTCTGAGGGTCAGAGGACGGACCTGTTGGACTGAGGGTCGGAGGCTGAAGGATGAAAACAACGTCTTTCTGTGTGGAGGTTACATGTCCTCCCTGCAGGTCTGTTACCTGGGAAGTCTAACCCCTCCTTATGTGTCCGTCCCCCTGGTCTCTCTGTTCACCTGTCCAGGTGAGCCCCACCTCTCACCACCTCTGGAGGTCAGAAACAGGAAGAAGCAGGTGAAGGAAGTGGACGGATGTTTCTTCTCTACGACTGACCTCAGATCAGCAGCTTTCTGATCAGCATCCTGGCTGCACATCATGTTGTGAAAACACTGTGTGTGTGTGTGTGTATTCTCCGAGGAGATGTTTTTGTGTTTGTTCCCCCCTCAGAGTGCTGACATGTTTAACCTCGGTTCAAACGGATGTGTTTACGAGTCAAGGGTTCACAGCTGACAAAGAAGTTGGGTTCTCACGCACAAAAACACACACAACTGTGTGCGTGTGTGATTTAGTAGGTTGTCCAGCTGAGATTTTATCTTCCACACAACAGAAACATGCACACACTAACTCAAACCTTATTTTTAGGCTTCTGATGGCAGAACAATCAGTTATTTTCCATCTTCTTCCTGCAGGATCTTCGCTGAAAGTTGGAGAAAATGAGCCGCTTGCTGTTCATGACGAGGGCTGATGATGCTCTCAGCGTCACGTGGACGGTAATTTACAGAGAATAAATGGTATTTTGAGACAGCAGAGAGGTTCTGCAGCACTGATAAATTGACGTTGAATTTGATTAAGTAAAATAAAACATTCTGTTCCTTTGTGAGGAACATGTTTCTGTCTGGATTTCTTGTCTCGAAACATTTTGTGGCACAAAGAGCTTAAATGAGTCACAGATTCGAAGCACATTTTTACAGTTTGATGACAAAAAGCAAACAGACAAGGATGAAAACAAGGCGTATTTTTTTTATAGTTTTACTTGTTTTACAGTGCACATCCCACCTGGGTGAGTTTTACACAAACTGTTTTATTCCTGTTTCTAACGTCTGAGCTGAAAGGATCTGTAACGTGAAACCAGCTGACTCTGGAGCAGGCAGGGACTTATTATCACTTTAATTCACAGATTCATCCCTTTTCAGACAACACGGCACCAATGAATCACAAAACTCCACTTTGAGCATGAAAATGATCCCATTTTCTTTGTTTTGGGCTTCATTGTTTCATTTCAGACCCAACCAGGCAGAACTAACTCAGCTCACTGACGTCCTGATAATTAGCGTTAAATGACCTCGTTACTGGAAACACGTGAGGAGGAGAAAATCTGATCGGCTCTTGTTGTTCCTGCAGATTTCTCCTCATAGTGTTAAAACGACCAAACAGAGAAAATGATGTTTGTGGTTTTAGTTGTTTCTTTATCATATTTGTCGCAGCGACTTTTCCCGGATCTTTTGGTGGATGTTTATCTGGTAAACATTTATTTTTTCTCATTTTTGGACTCCTCAGTTTCATTTCTGAGCATGTTTCTGGTGCGTTTTTACCTGATGGAAGCCGAGGAAGTCCTGGATCGTGGGGGACGTGTAGAAGACGTAGCCTTCAGCCGTCACCACCAACACGAAGCCGTTCAGCACCTGAACAGAGAGCACGCCTGTCCGTCATTTCTGAGTCTTTCTGTGTGTTTGTCTCTGACCGTTTGGAACAAAGAGGAACCTGAAGCAGCAGGTCTCCCTCGGAGAAGCTGACTCCGTCCACGGAGGTCACCACGGAGGAGGAGAAGGAGGAGGGGGACGCTGAAGGAGTCGGGCCGTTTCCTCCGAACATCAGGCTGCGGTCGGCGGTCCAGCTGGAGCCGCTCTGACCGGACTTCATGACGGCTGCAGGAGAAGAAGACAGAAACAACTTCAACAGGGTTCGACAGGACCTGATGAGTCGGGTCTGAGGGAACATGAAGACAAACAGAACCGCTCTGCCTGTCAATGCAGCCACTCAGCCCTTCCTCTGACTTATCAGGAGAAGAAAGAACTGCTTAAAACATCCTCTCAGAGGGGAAGCAGGTTTAAATCGTCCCTCTGATCATCCATGTCCTGTTTTTATGTCTCAACAACTTGAGAAATTAAACTAAAAATCTTGGAGATTCAGTACAAAACACAGACATTTGTTTCCTGTCTGGGTTTGAAACTGGATCCGTTCCTGTTAAAGACGAACGAGGAAAGCAGGCGGCGGAGCCACTAAATTACCCGTTGGCCTCGGGGTTTTCCTCCGCGGGCCGGACGCAGCAGGGGCGACGGGCCCTGTGGAAGAACCGACCCGTGTGAAGTGGTCGGCCGACGGAGACGCTCCGATCGATCTGGTTTTCTGATCACAAACTGAGGAGTTTGGATCCTGGAGGAGAACGCCACCGCGAGGAAACACGAAGTGTGTAATTTAAAGGCTTAGCCTCAGATTTAGAAGAAAACCAAAACCAACACACCCTCCCAGTGAATATATATGACCACCTCAAATGTTTAAAATAAGAACATTTATCTTTGTCGCTTAAAGCAGTCTTCAGATTCAAACTTTAATCAACATGAAGGTTCCTCCTGTCCTTTGGGCTCCTGAATCAAATCAGGGTTTCAGCTCATTTGTTTTAAAGTTTAATTCTTTAAAAAACCGGAAAAACATCAAAACCTCTGAAGAATTTCTCATCTTTGATCGAAACTAAAGGATCAATAACAAAGTTCTTCAAATGCTTCACTTTTTAAGCTCAAAAACTATATTTTTATAGTTTTAAAAGATAAAAATATGGTGAAAAGTGTACGTTTCTGTGCTGTGATGAATATATTTGGATATCTGAAGTCATTATAAACCTCCCTCGTTCCTCCAACACTGAGTTTCTACATTTAAAACATCTTTTCAGGTCAAATATTTGTCGTTTCTCCAACTCTGAGCTGAAAAAATAATTTTTTCTCATCTTTATCTGCTTTAAACTTTAACATGCTGCGTTTACTGACCGTCAAGAAAGATTTGATTTCAGTCCAAATGATCAGAAATTAAAAAATATTGGTGTTAAATTCAGGAAGAAATGAGCCGATGATGCTGTGATATTGT
Organism: Kryptolebias marmoratus; assembly: GCF_001649575.2. NCBI lineage: Eukaryota > Metazoa > Chordata > Actinopteri > Cyprinodontiformes > Rivulidae > Kryptolebias > Kryptolebias marmoratus. The sequence continues at coordinate 5,297,072 of NC_051452.1, read as the reverse complement.
GTCAAAAGTGTCATACAATACAAGAAACTAAATGTTTTGGAACAGCTGCTTGGAAATAACTTTAAAATTGCTGATTATTTTTTTCTATTGAACAACTCATTTCTTGCAAACATTGATGGTTTAGTTTATTATCCTCTCCAAAGAAAAAAGGTTTAAACATAGGACACTAAAATCAATCAAAATAAATAAATTATACTATTTTATGAAACTTAATTTAACAATTTTTATCATTTCTCTGTCATAATGTTATAAATGTTTAATTTTTTGAGACATAGTGTAAACTTTCAGATCATAATTAGTTTTTTTTACCACTGAACAGAAATATTACAAACCAAAGAGCATTTCTCATCAGGTCTCTTTTTTCTGACAGAAATAAAGTTTAAAAACAAACAGTGACTAAAGTTTGGACTTTATCAGAACCAGGCTAGCAGTTTCCCTCTGTTCCCAGTCTTTATGCTAAGCTAAGCTAACCTGCTGTAAACAGGAAACATGAACTCGGTCCAGAAGTCAGGGAGCGGGACGACGCAGTCCCAGAAAATCTGATCTTGGTCTGCGAGAAAACAGAGCAAACCAAAGCTGGAACCAACGTGGCTGAAGCCAGGCACGCAATCCTCAATCCTCCTTCCAGTGGAACTGGGAGTTCCCTGCAGCAGAAACTAACTTTTATAGTTTTATTGAAGAACACATTCCCAAACTGTGGCAGGAAAACTGTGGAGTTGGCCGAAAGTAAAATATGAAGGGACACATAATCAGATCATCTGAGTGACAGAACAGCAGAAACCACACGGACAGGAAACAGAAGAAGGCTGCTGGATAAAAACTGAGTGTTGTGATGATTTACACCTCTGTACGTCTCATTTACTCTGCAGCTGAGCTCGCTTCGTCCACGACCACCCACACAAAAACCCGTCTTTAAATAACGACGGCGAGGTGTGTTGACATGCGAGCGGCGTGTAAAAATACGCTCATCTTTAATCCCATGATCCTCTGCTCCCGCTCTAAGTTGGTTTATGCCAGGACTCGGGGCCCGATCCGTTCTGTTTGTCTCCTCCGGACGGGTTCTGATGTGAGCGGAGACCTGCTTCAGGTCGTGTGTTCTCACAGGAACCTCGACCTGAAATCTGAACCGGCTCCCTGTGAACTCAGAGCAGGAACCGCTGACATCATCAGTCAGCTGACGACACACAAGCATGTGACCCGAAAAGAAACAAGCTGCAGCTCAAACAGAAACTCAACACGACCCGACACGTCGACTGAAAGAAAAAAAAAATCTCATTACAAATGAGATGGCAGCAAACATGGAGTGAAGATGTGTTTCGCTGCTGCCTCAGTGTGGTTTCACTCTGTCTGGGCATGCTCAGAGCAGACAGCCTCTCACTCGTAGCTGCGGGCCATCTGGTTTGGTGGTTCTGTGTCTACAACAACAACAACGAGCTATTTTAGTCCCAGGGAGAACAGAGACGGTGAAGACGAGGAGGAGGAGGAGGAGGAGGAGGAGGAGGGTAAAGGTTAAGAACTAACGCAGAACCTGCAGGGAAGTCCCAGTTCGGTTTCTGACGTGGTTCAAACCCACTTCATTCACTCCTCCACCTCCAGCGCTGACATCTAACCAGGAACAGCTGAGGCCCGTAAAACCGGAGAACCCCCCCTCTGCCCTCTTCTTCTTCTTCTGTTTCTGTGTCTTTTTGATGAAGAGGAGGCCCTGCGGCGCTCCAAACCTCCTCCCCTCTCCAGCTCCATCTGGATGCTGCGCTCTGATCAAAACGAGTTCTGGTGCTGTTGAGACCCGTGTTCTTGTGTTCCTGTGCTGAAGACTAACAGAACTCAGATGTTCTGCTGCAGGTTCTCCGTCATCCAGGACACAGCGATGCTGCTGGGTTCAAACAGACACCGGACTTCTGTTCTTGGTTGTGGAAGAACGTACTTCTTCTCAGTTTAAACTGAAGAGTTCCACGTTTTTAATGTGGGCTGAACTCACATGCAAATCACCCCCTCCCTCCCTCCTGAGGGTCTTTGTTGGTCTGGTTCACGTTAAAGAACCTTTAGGTGTGAAACTGAAACACTGTCCTGTTCTGGAGACCTGGAACCTCAGGCCTCCTCTGTTCAGAAACTCAAAGGTTCCATCAGAACCAACCTGTCCCGGTCCGTTGGACCCTCGAAGGTTCCAACAAAACCAATCTGTTCCAATCCATTGGCCCCTCGAAAGTTCTTAAAGAACAGACATGTCCTGGTTTGTTGGACCTTTGAAGGCTCCATCAGAACCAACCTGTCCCGGTCCGTTGGACCCTCAAAGGATCTCACAGCGTGGTGTCTCTTTCCCGTGGCTGCACGGTGTCTCTACGACTGACTGAGATCACTTTCTGCAGGAAAGCTTCAGAACTTCTTGGTAAACTGTGGACATGAATCTCTGGTTTCAGCTCCTTCAATCTGTTTCAAACTGAGAATTTTCAGATTTTTGGGGTTAGAAACGAGACAAACTTGCCTTTATGGGAATGAAAACAAACATTTTTGATGATAAAAGTTGTTGTTTTAAATCTTCTCCAGCTCGAGTATTAAAGCTCCGAGACTTCACAGCTTCTTTCTTCAGTTCGGAGGCGGGTGGAGGGACTCTCTGCACTTGTTGACCCCGTCCTCGAACCCCCGACAGATGAAATGACTTCAGGCCTCCTCGTCTCCTTCATGCAGCCTGAACTCTGCGGTTTTTCTCTCCTCTTTGAAACCGGAGAGCTGAAAGGAGTCATTGTTCTCAGTCTCGGGATGGCGGAGGGAATCGGGGGATCACTCTCGCCCTCTGATCCACTCGCTGCAGGTCTGGACTCGAACAACGAGGACTTTCAGATCCAGTTTTCCTCTGTGTGGCTGTAAATCTTCTCCGGCAGTTGGAAACATGCATCGCCTGCTGTCTGATGTGTGCAGTTTCCTGTTATGTTCTCGTCTCTTTGATCACTGACAGCTGCTTTCATTTGGCTCAGACTTCATGTAATCTGCACCACAAAATACCATTAAATGTCCATCCAGGGGGTGGGTGGGGTGGGGGGGTGGGGGGTCGTTATGAAGCCTGGGTGTTTACAATTCATCAACTGGGCGACACAAATTCATCCTGAACGGTTTTTACCATCAATTATTCATTATTACGATAAAAACACTGAATACCTGTTGGTTTCAGCCTCATATCTGAGGAAATGTTCATTTTGATTAACAGAAAGATTTGTTTTAAACGAAGGAGTTTACTGTCAGCTTATCTTTCAGCTAAAACAACAGACGGTGGGTTCAGATGTTTTGGTTGAACCCATGTGTGTAGGAGACGACTCTCAGCTACTACCACACCAAATTTCAGCTCAGTATCTGTGGAACTGACTGCAGACAGATGGTAGATGGTTTCAGACGAAGCCTGTCCTCTCAAAGACCAGCCAGTCGAGGCAGATGGCCGCCCGTCCTGAGTCTGGTTCTGGTTCTGCTGGAGGTTTCTTCCTGTTAAAGGGGAGTTTTTCCTTTCCGCTGTCGCCAACGTGCTGCTCGTGATGAGAGACTGTGATGACTTTTGTGACTTGGCGCTATATAAAGTTTGGGTTCTGAGTCCCAACCCTCAAAACAATAAATCTGCTTGGGTCTGCATCGGTCTCAGGACGGGTCCAGATCGTCTTTAAAGTCCCTGACTTCCTTTACATAAAGTGCTCTGATCCTCAGATCCACTGCGGCAGCTTGTTTCCCTGTTTTTTCCCACACCAAGCTGCTGGTGTTGCTGCAGATAATTAACATAGTAAAATTCACTTTCAAACCACGACCTCAGCAGGGAATCCATTTCCTGCCGGGATTACAGTCATGTAAACGACACAGAACTGTTAAAGACGAGACGAGAGCCGGACACTGACGATCTGTTCCCCTCCCAGCCCTCCTGCCGCTGCCCGCCGTCACTGCCACTTCCTGCTCTGCGGTGAAACGTCTCGCTTTGATCACGCTGCCAGCCGGCGGCACCGTGAAGGAACTCGAGGCCACAGGACAAACTCTGAGGATCCAGCAGACAGAAGGAAGGAGCTGATTGGACAGGAAGGGCTCACGTGATTTCCTGAGGTTTCATTCTGTCAAAACACAGCCTGATTAAAGCCCTGTGCTCTTCACAGCTTGATCTTTGCTTTGAATGTTGCTTTAGATGATGAAACAAGACGATTAACTCTACGGTTTGTTTTAAAGAGAACCTGGAACACAGATCAGACTCACTGACCTGAAAGCATCTCCTTACGGTGAGGGGTCACAAATAAACTCGGTCATTCATGCCTTAGTTTACCCAGAGTTTAGGAAAACTCTGGGTTTTCTGATCGAGGTATCCAGGCACTAGGTGATGCATTCAGTGACCTGTGGGAAATCAAAGTTTACAACTTCTCCCTAAGTTTAAAATTAAAGAACACAAACAAGACGAAGCCAGGTTTAAAAGTCAAGACATGGAAGATTAGATCAACTTTCACAGCAGAGGTGCAGTGAACGCAGCACGATTCAAAGCTGGGCGGAGCTAAAGCGCAGGAGGCGGGGCTTCTACTCTGACAACGAACAGCTTTCTGAATGAGATGTTTTTCAGTTTTTTGACGCTTTTAAGATTCTTTTTTAACACTTAAATGTTATTTTTATTAATAAACTTAGAACTGTGGAAACATGAACTGAAAACGGTTAAAACGTTCTAAAATAAAGTTAAAGTTAAAAACACTACGTGTTTTTAACTCACGCAGTTCTTCTCTTTTTATATTTTTACCCTCCAACTTTCTTCCCCATTTACCCACCCTGAAGAAAATCATGAAATAACCGGAGTTAAAACATTGTAGAGAGCAGGTTGCTCCATCAAACTGATTTTATTTAAAACAGCCCGTCTCGTTTCAGCTCCTCAGTCCTGAACACCTTAAATAAACTCGCCACTGTGGGAAATTCTGCTGCAGCGGTTTGGAAGCAGTAAATTCCCAGATTACTTCCTCCACCTCGACGGCAGGTGATAGCCCTGACATTTGGTGCAGAAACTTCCTGTGGAGTCGGTTTTAGCTTCCTGGAATAACGGGTCAAACTCCAGAACAAGTCGCTCTGTTCGTACAGGTCGCTGTTCCTGACCTCTGACCCCAGGCGGGGTCACCGTGCACGAGTCACCTCACCCTCACTGATCATCAGGACCGGGAGGATTTATTGATTCTGAGTTCATCGCTCAGAGTCGCTCAAAGGCTTGAAAGTCCTCTCTGACGTCTAAGATTAGCTTGACGCTGCAGCCGTTTCCCCCTCAAGGGTCAGGATGAAGCTCGGCTGCAGGTCTGCAGATAACAGAAGCTGCAGAGAGGAACTTATTAACATTCAGATCCATCTTTCACCAGGACTCGCCTTAAAATACGTCAGGAACTCCAGACAAGTAATGTGACCAAAAATGTCTTTCTGTTCCTTTTAAACAAGACCCTACAGTCTCCTTCTTCTTCTTCTTTCTCATACAAAACACCTAAAAAGCAGTGAACAGTAGACGCCACAGCTGGTCTGAAACTACTGAAACTGAATTTATTACTATTATCTGACATCCACTGATAACTAAAAATGAAATCTGTTGGAACGTAATTTGCCAGCAGACATAAAAAATGTAATAAAAAAAACTTTGTTTCCAGAAACTGACAGAAAAACAGAAGCTGTGAAAGTTTTTTATAGGATGACATAAAAAATACACAAAAGTGAGAGTTATTTTCCCAAAAAAGAAAACAATGAAAACATTTTTCTGAGAAATGTTTTCATTACTGTAAAGATAATAAAAAATACAAAAAGGAAGGAAGGAGGAAAGGAATAAAAACTGAAAAAAGGAAGGAAGGAATCAAAGACAGACGGGAGGAGGGAAAGAAGCAAGAAAGGAAGGTAAAAAAAATAAAAACTGTAGAAAAAAAAGAGAAATACAGACAGAAAAAGCAAAGAAAAGAAGAATCAGAGGAAGGAAAAAGAAACAAAGAAAGAAAAGATGAAGAGATGAAAGAAAAAAGACTGTTCGCTTCAACACAACCGAAGGAAATACGGCTAATTTACTGTAGCTGCTGAACGCTTTCAAACCTCACACACACACACACACACACACACAGCTTCGCGTGCGAACTTTCAACCCCTGCATCCTGAGCTGAAAACGGAGAGGAAGGAGACCATCGGAGGAGAGGATGATGAGAGGGAGGGAAAACATTTAGCATCATTACACACACACACACACACACACACACACACACACACTGAACAGCTGCCAAAGAGTCTGATAGTTTGTTGGCTCTTGAATGGTTTGCATGATTACATGTTGTCCAATTTGGAATAGCTAAATATTATCATACTGAAGAACGGACAGGAGGAGGAGGAGGAGGAGGAGGACTCAGGTGGAGACAGAGAGGAGGTGAAAGGTTTGTTGGATCCCAGGGGAAGAACCAGAGGAGGAGGTGGGGGGAGCAATCTGCAGTAATCTGTGATGAAGTTTGAGGCATAATAATGAAGCTCCGGTGCTCTTATCGCTGCCGTGCCACGGACTCATTAAGGACAGGAAACACACACACACACACACACACACACACACACACACACACATAAATACATGCACACACACACACAAACACAGGAGTACACACACACACTAACAGAAGAACCCCCCCCCCCAGCTCAGTGGCTGTCAGACTAACGAGCGATGGAAGAACCAAAGGTTGCTTTTGGACCCGACCGGAGCTGAACCAGCCTCAGAACCTGACAGGTCCAGTTGTTCCTGGAGCCTGAAGCAGGAGGAGGAGTTACTGTTCTGAACACATCCAGTAACGACAAAACCTCAATACCATCAGATGACCGTCGGACTCATTCTGGTGTGTTTGGTTGGTTGTTTACCAGTAAACAAACGAGTCTTCAAGCAGTAAAACAACAAACATCAGCAGATAAATTAGTCAGAAAACTTAAACCCGACTTTAAAACTTCCAATAAAGAGTAAAATCTGATAAGAAAATCATTAAAACAATCAGTTACCAACTCCTATATCCACCATAAACCAGTTAAACTAGTAGACTGGTTATCTAGTCACTAAAGTAGAACAAAACTATAGTTGAAAAAGTTAACTAGTCTTAGTCAATAACAAAGCTACAATAGAGGTTGTTAAAATGTGATCAACTAGGTAAAATGTATTAAACCAGTCAGTAACTCAGATTATTTAGTTACATGGTCAAGTTATTTAACCAGTAAAACTAAAGAAAATCAAGCCAGATAAAAACAAACCAGTTAACTTGGTTAACCAGTTACTTAGTCAGTACACCAGTCCTGAATTCAAGTAATTTAACTGGTTATTAAACCGGTTACCGAGTGAGATAAAGAAGACCCTAAATGGATTAAGAGTAATTTCAATAAATCAGATAAAACTCTGTAAACTGGTTAGTTAAACAGGCTTACATCAATAAATTAACTAGTTAAATTAGATAAAATTACAGATCAACTGAACCAGGTCAACTTCACTAGATCAACTGAATCGTGTCAACTGAACCAGGTCAACTGAACCAGGTCAACTCAACCAGGTCAACTCAAACAGGTCAACTCAATCAGGTTAACTCAATCAGGTTAACTCCACTAGATCAACTCAACCAGGTCAACTCAACCAGGTTAACTCAACCAGGTTAACTCCACTAGATCAACTCAACCAGGTCAACTCAATCAGGTCAACTCAACCAGGTTAACTCCACTAGATCAACTCAACCAGGTAAACTCAATCAGGTTAACTCAACCAGGTTAACTCAACTAGATCAACTCAATCAGGTTAACTCAACCAGGTTAACTCTACTAGATCAACTCCACTAGGTCAACTCAACCAGGTTAACTCAACTAGATCAACTCAACCAGGTTAACTCTACTAGATCAACTCCACTAGGTCAACTCAACCAGGTTAACTCAAACGGACACATGTAAACACCCAGAAACATGAGGAGGTGTAGAAACTCGATCAGTCGGATTAAATCTGTTCTGTCTGACGCTCTGCCACAGATTTCCTCTTCTAACCAGTTTAATCCAGCGTCAGGCTTCAGATAACAGAAACATTCCTGTCAGAGGGAAGCAGACAGGCTGAGAGTGATGATCCTGAGGTTTAACTATAACTCTTCCTTTATTTGGAATTATTTAAGGTTAGGAAGAGCAGCTCAGTGTGTCTTAAATCATAAATCAGATCAGATTGTTGAATCTGAATGTAAAATAAATCCAGGTTCATTAATTTTCTCGCTCTGCTCGGTGCTGCTGCGTCATTTGAAATCAGGTGAATCAGAGGAAATCCCGGCAGACCTCAGAAACTTCCTGCCTCGGTTCGGCGGTGGGCGCTGAAACCCAAGGTACTTTCACAAAACGACATCATCGGCTCTCCTCGCAGACTTCACCTGAGAGTTTAAGGTGGACTCAAACCAGACGGGACTTTATTAGGATTCAGATTCTAACAGTCTTTGTCGGCGCTGACTCTGACAGGAAGGGAACAAACTACAGAGTTTTCTGCTGGCTTCACTTTGTTTGGAACAAAATTAACTCAAAATAACATTTTAGTACATATGAAGTAAATTCAGACAGAAAAAGGTCAAATTTAAGATGCATGTTTACTTCTTGAACTCTGTGAGTTTCCACAACACAATTTATCCTTAATTAAAGTGAATTAATAAACGGTTTTTATCATTTCTAACTCTTTATGCCCTCCGACCTGCGCTCGCCTGGTTCAATGTCGGCCTGCGTCTTTAAAAGCCTGAAAGGCGCCGGCACGTGACGCCACCAGCTGTGGGCGCCACGAGGAGGAAGTGGTAGCACCGAGCCGCCGCTGTGGTGAAACACACACACTTAGTGCCTGCTGCCGATGGTTCATCGTTTCCATGAACGCTGGGGTTCGATACGAAACACCAGAAACACCAACAGTTCACGCCTCTGTGATGCTTCAAAGGAAGCTCCGCCTCCTGAAGGGAAAAACTGCACAACTGAATGCAGATCTGGGCATTAAAGAGCTTCACCATTCTGACTGTAAAACACAAAGCTGGTCGGGAATTAAAACCGTCCTCGGAGAAGATGCAAACACTAAAAGGTCAGAAAAGCTGAGAGCAGGGAGGAAATACAACAAACACTGAGAACTCTGCAGCATCATGGGAGCAAAATCTGCTCAACTGACGGCACAACTCACTCTCCACGACCGAACGTCTGAAGATTTCCTGTCCTGATAAAAAGACCTGATGGTGTCTCACAGACATGACTTCTATAAACAACCTGAGTCTTATTTATCTGAACACAGAGCGAGCTAGAACCAGAGGAGTTACTGCTGGGTCGAAACACCTCCTGGTTACTGACAGACGGGAGGAAGTCTCCACAGTTCTCAGTTCTCTCTCAAACCTGTCTGGAACTCGTCTCAGTTGAGTTTCAGTCATTCTGGAGCTGTATTTCCGAGGCTGTCCAGGACTGAAAACTCACGCTGATAATAGAAAAACAATCTTTTATCATTTTGTTAATTATAATTATATTATATACTCTAAATCCTGCGATCATAAGATGAGTTAGAGCAACAGATTTATTTATAATGACGTCTAACTGAAAACATGTGAGGAATCACAGTGAATGCAGTCAGACAGGCTGGGTGGCTTTGTTCACTCACTACAACTACAACCAAAACTACAACCACAACTACAGCTGCAACTACAGCTGCAGCTGCAACTACAGCTACAACTGCAGCTACACCTGCAGCTGCAACTGCAGCTTCAGCTACAACTGCAGCTACAGCTACAACTGCAACTACAGCTGCAACTACAACTGCAGCTACAGCTGCAGCTGC
>NC_051452.1:5249648-5285971 GCF_001649575.2 Kryptolebias marmoratus | reverse complement strand
AACTACAGCTTCAGCTACAACTGCAGCTACAGCTACAGCTGCAACTACAGCTTCAGCTACAACTGCAGCTACAGCTACAACTGCAACTACAGCTGCAGCTACAACTACAGCTACAGCTGCAGCTACAGCTGCAACTACAACTACAGCTACAGCTGCAGCTGCAACTACAGCTTCAGCTACAACTGCAGCTACAGCTACAACTACAGCTTCAGCTACAACTGCAGCTACAGCTACAACTGCAACTACAGCTGCAGCTACAACTACAGCTACAGCTGCAGCTGCAGCTACAGCTGCAACTACAGCTGCAGCTACAGCTGCAGCTACAACTGCAGCTGCAACTACAGCTTCAGCTACAACTACAGCTACAACTGCAGCTACAGCTGCAACTACAGCTACAACTGCAGCTACAGTTGCAGCTGCAACTACAGCTTCAGCTACAACTGCAGCTACAGCTGCAGCTACAACTGCAGCTACAGCTACAGCTGCAACTACAGCTTCAGCTACAACTGCAGCTACAGCTACAACTGCAGCTACAGCTACAGCTGCAGCTTCAGCTACAGCTATAACTGCAGCTACAACTACAACTGCAACTACAGCTGCAGCTTCAGCTACAACTGCAGCTACAGCTTCAGCTACAACTGCAGCTACAGTTTTAGCTACAACCACAACCACAACTGCAGCTACAGCTACAACTGCAGCTACAGCTACAACTGCAGGAGCAGCTGCAACTACAGCTACAACTGCAGCTACAGCTTCTGCTGCAGCTACAACTGCAGCTGCAGCTGCAACTACAGCAACAACTACAACTACAGCAGCAGTTACAGCTACAACCAGCACTGCTGCTTGAACAAAGCCGAAGACGCTCAGAGGGGTCTTACCTGCAGGGCGGGGCGCAGAGCGAAGACGAGGAGGAAGAGGAGGGTCATCAGACATGAAACAGACAGAAAAACGGCAGCGATGAGTGAAGAGAGACAAATCAGGTCAGTCAGGTCGTCACGAGTCTACCTGAACCACAGTAACCTGCTGGAGTCAGGAAGTCTTCCTGCTGCCAGTTTATTTCTATAAATAAAGGTGTTTGTTTCAGCTGAGCTCAAACTGTTTATTCAGGTTTACAGTTTGTGGGATTTCATTTAATGATTCCCAGAGAAGAGTTTGAACTCAGTTGCTGATTTATGAAACTGAAGACGTTTCAGAAAATCATTTATTTACACTAAAACAAAATCAAATACTGTTCCACTTTTTATTGATTTTAACACAATTTGTACTTAACATTTTGCACCAAATTTTATTAAAGAAATGTGAAGAGTTATTTATGTTGTATTTAGTTAATTATTTTTAAAGGTAAACAAACAAGTTTTATATATTTTAGTCAAAAACTACAAATGAAAATGATGCACAGCAGGGGTTGTTTTAAAAGCTGAACTACTGAAACTTTCTCACAGTGAAAGAATAAAAACAGTTTGAATTTACTAATTCATGTTGAATGTACCTGAGGGAATTCATTCATTCATTCATTAAACAGTCTGAGATGACTGAAGCTTCATCAAGATTTTTTTAATCTTTTTCTGTTTCTAAAGGTTTTATAAAATGACAGTAAATGATCGTAACTAACAGGTTACTGTGGTTCATATACACTGAAGTCTAACGGTGGAAACATGTTTGTGTTACATGAAAGTGAAGCTTTAAGCCCTGTCGCTCTCAGCAGCATCCCTGAGATGAACGGATGATTGTCGCTCAGAAACAAACCCGGCTGAGTGACTTCATGACGTTCTGTAAACTCTGCAGCGACGATACATTGGTTAGTGAAGAACGAACCCTGAGACGTTTCTGTCAGGAGAACCAAACACGAACGGGCTCGGGTCGGCGGGAGAAACACAAAAACATCCTCAAACCCTGAGCTCAAGCTGTAATAACAGGAAATGAAAGAAATCAAACAGCTATGGTTGTAAATGAGTTCAATCTGGATTTATTACTCCTGGTCAGATTCATGTTCTTGGTGTGAGCTCCTCCATCTTGTTTCCATGTTAAAGCCGGCCGAGCAGATCTTCATCTGAATCGTCTGTTCCCTACACTTTCACAAAGTTTGTTTAATTCCCGGGTCGTATCGGTTTAAATCAGTAAATAAAGCCACTAATCAGGACTCTGTTGGCTTCCTGCGCTGCGTCGCGGAGGAGGGCAGCAGGTTTTATTTGTGGATCCCAACAAGCTCCTAAAAATACTGCAGCTATTTCTGCTGCACACATGGAGGCTGATTGCTTCAGCTGCTGCTCCGATAGGAAACACATGACGACGGGAGGAGTGGACCCAATCAGAGCCTCCAGCTGCCGATTCAAACCACTTTCATTTCTAAAACAATCCCTCCTGAGTCGGTTTCTGACTCGGAGAGGTCCGGTCCGGTCAGTCCAACACTGAAACCTGTTCTGACTCTGAGCGACAGGTGAAGGGTTAAGGCAGCCATTGTTTTGGTGTTCAGAGCCGGCGGCGAGGACGGCGAGCTCGCCGACATGTCTGAACCAGACGGAAGGAGGCGCCGGCTCCTCTTTCATCTGCAGGAGCTCGGGTATGTAAACAAAACGAGCAGCGTAGAGCACCTGGAGATCCATTTAATCTCAGAGAAATGTCTGAAAAACACTTCACTGCCTCAGCTGCTGGTTTAGAAAAGGTTCTTCTCAAAGTCAGAAACCTCCTACAGTTCACTTTATTATCACAATAACACATTTTATTCACATTCATGATGAAAATGTGTTACAGATTAGCTGAAAACATTTAAAAGTCTTAGAAAATGTTCTATTTTAGAGCTAAATTACCCTGAAAATGTAACCTTTCTCTCAGGCCTTTTCTGCACATAAAGTTCTATCTTTACAAGTAAAACATTTTGGGTCATTTTCAGGGTTCTGATTGTGAACACAACAATAACCTCAGGTTCTGATTTTACCTTTTAAACATTTTATGTCTCTAAATTTCAGCTGCATCATCTCCTGCTGGATAAATCTACGATCTGATTCATAAAAACTGGTTTTGAACATAAAACAAAGCTGGTTTAGGAGCTTTAATTGGGTTAAAAATAAAAGTTAAATGACAGGAAATCATGTAAAAGCCTGAATCCTGAGCGTAAGACCTCCTCCGGGTCCTGCTGCAGGTGGAGCGGAGCTGCCCCGAGTTTCGCCTGTCAGGCTCAACGCTCTTCCTGCTGCGACTTGTTGGTCTGATAAACTTCTGATAAACTACGACGTTTCCAGCTGCTCGGAGAGGAAGAAACCGTCTCCACTTTTTAAATCCCTGAAGGATAAAACCGAGGGTCGAGCTATGATTCCTCCAGCCTAAAAAATAAAAACAAACGACTCCTCTGGTCCAAAAGACGTTCTGATGTCACCAGAAACGGTTAAAAAAATGACATTCAGAGCAAAACTACAGCTAAATGAGTCACCCTCCAGGAGGTGTGATGTGAATCTTCAAGATAAAAACCTCTTCAGCTCACACGTTTTCTGCTCTGCTGGAAAATAGTTTCCGTTTTTTATTTCCAGGCAGAAGCTAAAGAAAAGAAGAAGAATGATTTTAATTTCAGGGATTAAAAATATTCCCAGAGACTCCTGCAGTAAAACACAGCCCTACAGGAAGTTTATCTGTCAGAAAAAACAGGCAGAAGGATGACTCCTGTTGAGTTTAAAAAGGGTTAAACTTGTGAAACTAATGTCCCTAAAAAAGTAAAAAGTACAAAAATAAACTGTAAGATCAACAAAGTAAGGCCAGATGTTGACGGGTGAGAAATAAAAGCATCTTATTGTCAGAGTAACTGTTGAGCAGCAGAGCTGAAAGTGTAGCCGAAGATAAGCTGAAGATGTGATGGCAGCGCCTCGTCTCTTTAATGACCCGCGCTCGCTCGCCTCGCTGCCTATATAAACTCTCATTCATGAGGCGAGGGGCGGGGCCCAGACGCTGCCAGTAAATTTCCACCATAAAAATCCGACCAAACTGGATTCCCTGTCATTAAAACGCTGCTGCAGCTCCAGACGAGTTCCCAAACCTTGACAGCAGCGTCAGCGCGCTCGCTCCTGCGTTTTCTGTAAATGGCTCCCGACGGGATCGCCACGCAGATAACGTCTCGCCGCGGCAGCAGGTGCACAAACAGCCTGGCCGAGGAGCAACGAGAGACTCGAGATGATAAAAATCAGACAGCTGCAGAGGAATAAAGAAGGAATTTAGATGCATTATAGAAACCATACATCACAATTTGTTTATTTAAACGGTCTGAATCGCTGCTTTCACTTTCAGCTCATTATGTTTGTTCTTCCACTCAACGTTTCTGCTGGGGTTCATAAAAACCAACACAACACACACTTTATCGGGTTTGCCGTGTCCTGAGTTGTCTCTGATCGTGTTCAGTGATAAATAATTCTTTCAGCAGGCAGATGGAGCGAGCCTCTGAATGAAAACAGGTTCCTGGTTCAGACATCAGGAACAGGAAGCGTGAAGACACGTGTGGTTCCTAAAAGGCCAGAAGGCTCCAAAATGTTCCAGGTTAGAGGCTGAAGGAGGATTTATAATCCTGGAGTCCAGAAGCAGCTTTTTTATAAATGGTGAGGGATGCTTTAATGGTTTTACATTAATCTGTGCGCCGATTAGGATGAAAAGGAGAAGAAAACTAAAGTTTATACACAGAAGACAACTAGATAAACAGAGTTAAGCAGCTTAAATACCAACCTGGAGCATTTAGAGTTAGCAGGTGAAACGGGGAGAACATGTAAACTCATCCTCAGGTCTGATTCTCTCATCCTTCAGATGGGATTATGCTGTGATGCCGACCTAATCTGAGGCTTTCATCCAGTCAGAACGAAGCTGCTCCAGTCGAGGACACTTTTCTCTTAGTTCCAAGTTTCTGTCTCCAGCTTTAAGTCCTCTGCTCTCAGTTAAATATTCAGAATCAGCTAATAAGTGAAAATGTGTGCATCCCAATATTCAGTTAAATGGCTTCAAGATGGAGCACCGACATCAACAGGACTATCTGCCGTTAGGTCACTGGTTTGTGTTCGAAGTGTTTATCGTTTTAGTGAGAGACATCCTCCGAGGTGTTCTGACATCAGCAACCCATCCACATGTGTCCTGGCTCAGAACCGTACCCCTGAGAAAACACAGACACTCAGAGAAGCTGATGAGGAGTGATAACCTGCTCTGATCTTCCTGAATGAAGTGTCATTACGGGAATTATCCTCATTACTGGCAAACGTCTCAGAACAATCAGGGATTCTGGCTGGACCTGCTGCTTATATAAGACTGAAGCTGCAGATTATCCAATGAAAAGAAACATGAACTTTGACAGATTTGGGTTTATAAAGAGGAAGTGAAGCCAGGAAGCGGCTTGTTCTCCTTCTGAAAGCTCGTGAGTTCCAACAAACCTCCTCAAACATGACGAAACCTGCTGATGTTCACAAGGATTCTCGGCAGTGACGACTCACAGGATCACAAACAGAAAAACACGCTGCAAAGAGAAAATGAAGACGGGGTTTCTGGTTTCCTGTGACCAGAAAACATCTCTGACAATCTGAGGTCAGAATCGTGGACTTCCTGAAGTTTTAAATCCTAAAAACCCTGATAACCTGGGTTCTGACCTGACCTCTACCTGCTCAGGTCGAACATCTAATCATTTACCTGGAAGTTCAGGAGGATTACAGGAACCAGTTTGGGCTGAGAAACAGAAAACTAACAAGAAATGTTTGTGACAATATAAAAACTGCTGCCCTGCGTTCAGAATAAATCAGACAGAAGCTCCTGAGAGAAGCACTCGATGTTCTGTTCTGCTTTTCAACAACAGGCCGGTCCCGTTCGGCCGGGTTTTTGGCTCCAGCTGTGGCTGGATCAGAGGTTAGCAGACACCTTTCTCCCCGCCGCCACCTCGCCCCGGGCACTTCCTCCAGCTCCGACTTCCTTTGACAAACATCACTTCCTGTAAGACACACAGGAGGAGTGAAGCAGGAGTCATCCTCCAGGAGAAGTCATGAAGTCGGCTCTCAGTCATTGTTCCAGCTAAACACGGTCAGGAGAGTTGAGACGCAGGCGGGAAGAAACCAGATTTAACGCTGCGGGAGGAGCTTCCTGGGAGTTCTGATCAGAGCGTCTCATGGACGATGAAAGGAACGGCTCACAACCACGTGACAGAGAACCCACTTCTTGACTTCTTATGGAGTATGCTGGAGCCTTTAGGGGCCTTTAGGGGCCTTCAGGAGCATTTAGGAGCCTTCAGGAGCCTTTAGGAGCCTTCAGGAGCCTTTAAGGGATCTTTAGAAGTCTTCAGGAGCCTTTAGGAGCCTCTTTAGGGGCCTTTAGGGGACTTCAGGAGCCTTCAGGAGTCTTTAGGAGCCTTCAGGAGCCTTTAGGGGGTCTTTAGGAGTCTTCAGGAGCCTTTAGGGGCCTTTAGGAGCCTTCAGGGGTCTTTAGGAGCCTTTAGGAGCCTTCAGGGGTCTTCAGGAGCCTTTAGGGGCCTTCGGGAGCCTTTAGGAGCCTTCAGGGGTCTTTAGGAGCCTTCAGGAGCCTTTAGGGGCCTTCGGGAGCCTTTAGGGGCCTTCGGGAGCCTTTAGGAGCCTTCAGGGGTCTTTAGGAGCCTTCAGGAGCCTTTAGGAGCCTTCAGGAGCCTTTAGGGGGTCTTTAGGAGTCTTCAGGAGCCTTTAGGGGCCTTTAGCGGCCTTTAGGAGCCTTTAGGAGCCTTCAGGGGTCTTTAGGAGCCTTTAGGAGCCTTCAGGAGCCTTCAGGAGCCTTTAGGGTCCTCCAGGAGCCTTCAGGAGCCTTCAGTTTTCCAGGTTTCCTCATTAGGAGATCCAGACCAAGCTGCCAGCTCATCAGCTTTACAATCTGCTCTTTTAGGAAAGTCTGTTGATTGTAACTCATCTCAAGAGGTTTTATAAGTGTCCAAAATTAGATGAAAAAGTACTTTTGGTTGCTTGGTTTCAGTCTGAGCAGGATTTGGGTGAAAGGTGCTCTGTGGTTTTCACTTGTTACTTTCAGAAGCAGCTGGAAACATAAACAAAGCTGTTACCTCTGATACGAATTTACACACAAGGCAGGAAAAGATCAGTCCTCCGATACGACTTCAGATCGTTTTACAGCTCCTGAAGCCCCTCAGAGCTGGACTCTGATCAGACTGGGAGGTTTATTTCGGGCAGGACGAGTTACACAACGTTTTCAGCATCATCAGGCGAGACAAGAACAGCTGGCGCCGATGCAAATCAGCAATTTGAATAACAGATGATAAAACTGCAGACAAGGCTCCGCCGACTATCATCTCACAGTAATGAACTACTTAAAGCAGTCAGGTGTTAAAAGGCTGTGTGGGTTTGGCGCTAAGCATTGTGGGTAAAGACTGACTCAGTGACGAGACAGCGGGCGGATGAAAGACGAGTCTGTTTGACTGTTAGCCAGCTGTACGATTGTTTCCTCAGAGGAGGAGACGTCGCTGACAGGACGGGATTATTGATCTCTGCACCGATCAGGGTCTGAATGTTCTGGGCTGCTTTAACGAGAACACAAACTCTGAGTGAACAGCACAAACTCTGACAAAGACGTCACATCCAGGAGCTGCTGGATCGATGACGAGCAGGTCGGGACATTTCTGAGCAAACTGAGAACGTCTCACACAGTTTCCCACAGTTTATTAGATTTTAATCATTATTAGTCTCACATGTCATCAGTAAAACTCCCCGGGTTCAGGGTGTAGGCTGCACCTACAGAGGAGGGATCTTCCTGTAGTGAGGCAGTGGGTGAAATGATATGTTAGAGGGTTTTTATGTTTATTGTGGCGAATCAACAAGAGAAAAACATGTTTACATGGATACGGCTGAGCTCATTGAATCTGCTGTAGTTTTCAAGGCAGGCAGGAAATGACAACCTATCGTATCGTATTCAGACCCAAACTACCACATGTGCTGAGGGACGGAGGTGTGCTTTCTCTGAGGGGGGAGGCGTAAGATTGGTTCTGATTTGTGAACAGAAAAGAAAAGTGGTAAATATCGTATATCTGGCAGCACTGCTCTGTGTTTTTAACGAGGCGAATGCAGTCTGGAGCGTGTCAACAGTTAGATCCAAGAAGGTGACTGCACGGGCGTCTGTTTGGACCCGCAGTGAGGTGGGGTCGCTGCTCCATGTTGAAAAGGGTGAGCAACATAAACAGCTCTCTGCTATCTGCTGTTGTTCTTGTTGTTGTTGACGTACTCGTGCATGTGCAGAACAGCAGCCGTCTGTTGTGTCTTCCTCTGACATGCAAATGGTCTGAGACGCTCCAGTCTGAGACGTGGGCTCAAGAAGTTCCAGTGTCAGATCGTCGAGCTGCTGTCGTCATGCAAGCAGCAGAAATGTTACAGTTTCAGTGAAAAACAGCTTTGTGTAAACGGCGCCTCAGAAAGCTTCAGTTTCAGAGGAAAGGAGCGCTGCTGTTGAGTAAACGAACGTCTGAACCTTCGATTTCCCTTAAAACCAGCGTGGTGTAAACGAGCCTTGAGTTCAACAACCAGCGGGGACAGCGAGACAAACAAAGAAAATGTCTGCTGGTGTGAAAGTTACCTTCACCAGTTCACCCAGTGGAAAAGTCCCTCTGCTTATCTGTGTTTAATCAACAGAGTCTGAGACACGTTTACCTTCATTAAATCTACAAACTGGTCCTCGCAGAGTTCTGACCCGACTCGGTGAGAAATCCCAGCTCTGATTCTTTCTGGGAGCTTTAAACCGTGAAGAATAAAAGCCAATGAGCAGATTGGAACTGAACGCCTGCAGTTTCTGCTGCGCCCACATGCCTTTGCAGGTTTCTGCATGTTTGTGGTATTTTGGCTCCAGGTAGAGGGTCTGCAGGTCCGATGTTATCTCTGTGGACCGGCCTATTAGGCAGCCTGCCGTGTGGCCGGGTTTTTCACACAGAGTTTGAACACACACCCTATTTTTTCTGTGCACGGCTTGCAAAACTGTGCTGTGGGTTGTGCAAATGATTTTGTTGCTTTAAAACAAAAACATCAACAGACTCATCAGGAGGGAAAGGCTTACAGACACCTCGCAGGTCCAGTCTGTCTGTAATTCACCGTGTGGAGAATGAGCGCTCGTCACGTGAAGTCGGTTTTAAAACCCTGAATCTCAGACAGGATCGGCAGAAGTCACTCTGGGAGAAGCAGCTTGAGAGGCTGTCGGGAGAAAAGCCCTGCTGTTAGATTTAATGAGGGGGGAAACGAGCGTCCTCGGAGTTTGGAGTTTAAAAGACTTTAACCTCTGTCAGAAGCCTGTTTACCTCAGGATGAGGTAAAGTTCTTTCAGGTGGAGCGAGCCGAACGCTCAGGAGGTGTGCAAAACCAAACAGGAAGTGGACAACAGACGTGATAACCTCAGCAGTGAGAGAAGCTGGACCCCACTGACACCAGCTGCAGGACTCACTCCTCACAAACTTCTCTGATAAAACAACTCGAGGACTAATCGTCTCTTCATCTCGGCTCTTTGCTCGGTTTTATTCTGTTGCAAGAACCGGTTTGCTGCCGTGTTTTTAAGTTCTCCTCGGTTGCCTTTTTGTCTCTCCTGCCAATACAAATATTGACGTACGGAGTCCAACTCAAACCAGTTCTCTGCCTTTCTCTTTTCTTAATCCTCTTCCTCTTCCTCTGCACCGAACAATGGGCCGCACAGCGCCGACTTCTTTCAGCAGCAAAACAAAAAGACAACAAATCCCTGAGAACGAAACAACTAATTAAAGCTAATGATCGCACTGATTTTGTGAAATATCTTCAAGCAGTTCTGTGGAAAAGTCTCGATCCAGCTCATTCCTTTACCAACCAGACTTTTCCCTCTTTGATTATTTTATTTTTGTTAAGTTATTTAACTCTAAACTGTAAGTCTTAACTTCACCAACAACTTCCCATAAATATTTCCTCTGTAGCTTGTTGCAAAGAGACAAGTTGCTCCTTTTTCTTTAGTTGAATTGATCAAATTTATTGAAAATAATAGTTTAAAATCATTAAAAAAGGGGGAAAAATCCACCAAAGACCTGAACCTGACAGATGCAGAGTCCATCAGTGGAGCAGCTACTGCATGTCAGAAACGATCCTAATCTGCTGGAGACGTCTACAGTCATCTGTAAAACATGGCGGAGGTAGTGTCATGGTTCAGTCAGCCGTGCTGGGAATCTTCTTTATTCCACAATGTACAATAAAACCACCTGAAAGGCTCTGATTGGCCTCGTTTTTCAGAAGAACAGTGATTCCAAACACAGCAGGGGTCAAAGGTCGGCCTCCGAGAGCCGAATCTGCTGCAACACTGGGAGGATCTTCACAATAAAAGTGAAAAGGAAGGCGGGGAACATCTAAGAGCTTAAAAATGACTTTCACTAATCCTGAAGAATGTTCCTTAAAGGCCTAGCAGTGCTTGAAGAAATGCATATCGCCCGCCATCTTTCATGAAGAGTTTAACACTGAGAGGGGAGAGGACTCTCAGCTACTACCACATCTGTAAAACTGACTGAGCTGCAGACATTTTTGTGTTTTTAAGATCAGCTGGTTATCTCCAGCTGCCTTTCAGCAGCTGGAGATAAAAAGCCTGAGAACTTCTGGCTGTAGGTTATTCCATATGTTGGCTTTTAAGCTCAATAAAACTGTAAAAACTGCATTTTTCGACCTCTCGACAACGTATTAAATCATAATTACAGCTCCTCGCGTTTTACCTTGAAGACTTGTGAGTTTCAGATGTTTATTTCTCCCGCAGCATGTGGTTGTTTTTGATTCATGAGAGAGAAGACGGCATGTGACGGAGATGGCAGCTAAACTCATGTTTACCAGCAGGGAAATGACTCTGCTGACCTCTGATCTGTGAAAGCCCCTGATATTCCAGGAGATCTTCAGAACAGAGCGAGTCCCGTGATTCCCCTCGCTGTCGTTCGGTTCTGTCTCACCTAAACACAAAGGCAGCGAGTGCCGCTTTCTGAGGAGCCGTTCGGTTCGAAAAGCGTCTGCGAAGAGCCCGAAACGAGCTCGCCGTGAGCGCCGGCACCGGTTTGTGTGTCTGTTGACGCCTGGCGTCAGCTTGTCAGTCACAGAGCAGGAACAGCAGAAGTGGAGGCAGAGTGAGGACAGTGTTTCCCAAACCTGCTGCACGTCTCTCCTTCACACCTCTACACGTCACTTCTGAAGTCTACTCTGAATAAAGTCTGATGGTGAAACACGCTGAAAGATCGGTTTGCTGATAAACACTTTCAGCATAAATGAGGTGGAGGAGGGGTGTGTGTGCGCTGGAGAAAATGAATGTACAACGTGTGTGTGTGTGTGTTTTCTAACACGCAGCAAAGGAGGGAAGTTCAGCCGAGCTATTAAAAGACCACAAATTACAACTCTCCGCAGCCAGAAACATCTTCAGCCGGGGCCTCATCTGCAGCACAATAAAGACTTCAAACCCAGAACCCGACCTCAGTTCATCACCACAGATAAACACAGACGAGCCTCGTTAGAACCGCCGTTAGCACGTTCTCTCACAAACCCAGGACCTTTCAGACTTTTGGTCTTCAAACGGGAAAACAGAGACGTCATTTCTGGCTCGCAGGTGCGGGTGGTTCACTTGTTTTGGTTAAATTCGCCGTTCTCCTGTCAGGGGCCATAAATCTGTCGTCCCACAGAGGCGGAGTTCAAATCCTTCTTGTTTTTTAGCGTCTTTGTTGCTCTGAGTGACTCAGCCCAACCTTTTCATTCTATCATCCTTCATGTTTATTATTTTTGTGGTTTTTTGTTTTTCTGCGTGTCCTTGTTGTCACTGTTTGCTCTTTCCTTACGTTGTGAACGTCCTGCATCCTTTTCTGCACCTCTGTGGATGTTCAGCACCACATGAGTCTCTGCAGCCACATTTTTAACTCCTTCTGGTCGTTTTCTGCATCTCTGAGGACATTTTGTTGTCTTTATCGTCCATTTTCTGACAGATCTGAGTATTTTTAGCTCCGTTTATGTGTCTTTAGAGTCACTTTGTATCTGTTGCTGGTTATTTTTCAACAACTATTTCTGTGACTTTTAAGACATTTATTTATTTTTAGTTTTTTTGTGTATTTGTGGAACATTTTGCATCTATTTGGGGTTGATTTTTGGACATCTTGTGATTAATTAGTGTGTCCTTGTGAACATTTTGCACATTTTTTGTCTCTTTCATGTCTCTTGTTTTGTTGACTTCTGGCTGTTTAGCTTCTCTTTGCAGTCATTTTCTGTCTCTGTGGGTTTTCCACTCGCTCCTGATGATGCAAGGGCCGACTCCAGTCTAACCCCTCGGGGCGGTCGGTATGCTTGTTTGGTAATCCGTCCACGGGCGTGGTGTTTACATAATGCATGAAAAATGTGTGTTAAACATGTGTTTAAAACAACTCGAGCTCAAAGATCCGAGATAGTGTGGTTCCATCTGAGGTAAGTAGAGGAAGACGAGACGACCTGAAGACGAGGAGGTCTGCTTCAGAAACAATCTGAGATCAAACCTCCAGGGTTTCCCAGCAGCCCCTCGTCTTCGAACCGAAGCCCCGCCCCATCCTGAAGCCCCACCCCTCGAGGACAGAGCATCTCATTCACAGCCACAACCTGCTGGGCCGACACGCGGCTTTTCACTCAGCCAGAGGCATGCAGGGAAATCCAGCCGTCGTCTTTCACATTTCTTCCTTTGTTCTGAAGCTTTTGTGGAGAACGACGGGAATAAAAACGGTTCTGGGTTCAGAACGCTGCCAGACTCAGACACAACAACTGAAAGAATAAATTCATTTCTCCTGAAACGATCTGAGTAATTATTCATCTAAAATCAACCTGTCAGCGGTTTCCAAGTTTGGTGAGAGGAAACTCATCAAACTGGGATCAGAGAAGAAGTTCTGAGTTTGAAGGTATTAAAGTTAATCTGATCAGATAATCAGTTTATGTTTTATAAACATTTATTAAGTCTGACAGCAGCTGAAACTTGTTGATGGAAGTCAAATAAAAAACTGATCTGAGGTCCGTATAGATGTTCAGGACGTTCAGACATGAACATTAAAGCCTCTCTGGAAACATGAAGAGCTGATGGTTAAAACAATCAGAATAAACTGAAAACTTGACTGATTATCCTCCAACCTGCAGCTGAACAGTTTAAAGATCATCCTGGACAAATAAAACCATCATACTGTCTCAGTAACTTCAGACCTTTTGTTCCACTCAAGAGTTTTGACGACGTCACTTCCCTTAAGGTTAAAAATCGTAAAAATCTGCAGGTGAGTTTCAGGAAAACTGACACATAAAGACTCGTGCAGCTGCAGCGTCTCTGATCCTTTAAAATCAGCTTTTAAACTTGGTTTTATGGACTCACTCCCAGCTGCTTCATGTCTGCAGTTTTATTGTTTTGATTTTAATTTAGCCTCGTCCTTTCATCTTGTCCGCCGTAAATCACTTCCTGCCTTTACAGCCCACCTTTATTTGTCTGGTAAAAGGACTTTTGGAGTCTTAAGAGCTGAGTGCGGTTCAGCATCATAAATAAACCCACAGACAGAAATATTGCTGGAAATTATTCTGACATTCACACCTTTACGTAATTTCCCTTCACACCCTGACATCCTGTTTCTACATCGTAAATCACAACTAAAATTAATGTCTTCACGAACAGAAACTCTGAGTTTTCAGATGGAAAAACACAATAACTGGTTTGTTTTGTGCTCTCGATGTGAACAAACAAATCTGGTGAGAAATAAAACATGGATGAGGAGTTTTCTTTTCTCCCTAACTGTGGACTTTAGCTGCATGGGCTCCAGGGCTGACACCAAACCACAGACCAGCGTTTCTCTGGGGAGGAGGAGGAGGAGGAAGAGGGGGCCCAGGGGTGCTGCAGCAGGAAACCAGGCAGTGGACAGAGGCTGTCCCTGAGATTTCCAACCAGCAGATTAATTAATTTATCTTTGCTTATCTATTATCAGAACCTAACATGACAGCTGAAGGTGATCTAAGTGAATAAAATGAATCCTAGCCCTCTGATCTTTCACAATAAGAGCGCAGATGAAGCTGCTGGAGCCCAAGGCACTGGTTTGAAGGTAACCAGACACCCGGCGCTGCCGACACCAAACAACCTGCGCTACCAAATAATTGATGAAGTTCTGCTGTGTGTTGACTCTGGCAACCAGTCGAAAGATAAAAAGAAGACTCAAAGATTTCTCTGTTTTCTGCAGACGGAGGGGCATTAAATGCAGAGGTAGTAAGTCATCTTCTGGCTGCCTCTGAGGGTCTGTACCGTGTCTGCAGGGAGGGGCGACGATGTTTTAGTCTCTGTCAATAAGTGAGTGATCCGGCAGCTGAGATTTCTGGCTCGCTTTACAGCCTGAGCTCAGCTTGAAGAACAAAACGCCCCATTGATCCGAGCACTTTTATTATTCTGTGATGTGGCGATGCATCACCTCCTCACAATCTGATCTCCGAGAAAACTCCTCTGAAGAGAAGTTCCCTGAAGCGACAAAATACTCAACAGATGAAGAAAACACCTGTTTATTAGAAAACAACAACAAGCTTTAACCCGAGAGTGCAGCAGGAGTTTACACACACATCTGTCTGTTATCAGTGAAAATACGTCCGAGGACAAAACAGACGGCTCAGAGTTTATAAAGATTTATAGAAAAACAGCAACTGAAGGCGCTGACAGTCAACAGGAAGTAAAGTCTGATGATCTTAACACCGTCTGTGATGTTTAAAACCAGAGAAGTGAAACAAAAATTTAAAATGAGGATGTTTAGAGACAAAGAGTTAAGTTGTTTACAAGTTAAAGGTCACTGAAATAACGTCAAACTGACAAGAGTAATAAAAAGGAAAAATACTGTGTTGCTGTTGAATTTTGGTTCAGCAGAAAAAAACAAACCCTGACTAACAGGGAGAAGTTATTTCAGTGACTCTGTGGCGTTTTCTTTGGTTACTGAAAGGATAAAAACGGATTTCTCTGCGTCTGGACATGTAAGCAGCTGTTATTTACAGGCTGCACGGCTCAAACTGCTCATTTAATCATATTTTACGACACCGACACCTCCTCTCCTTCCACTTCGCGCCTCCTGTTGCTGAGGAGGACAGGGTTAAATGTACAGTAAGCCGGAGGGGCCAGATTTAAGTCCTGCACAGATACGGCCTCTCAGCTGGAGACTGCTACCATCCAACTTTACAGTAAACAGGAGCCGGGACGCTCAGCAGGTCCGGGGCTGAACTGAGGACAGGAAACTCAGATAACCTCATCGATTGTTGGACAGAAATGGAGCAGAAATCATTTTTGTGTAAATAATCAGCAGATTCCTGGAGGTCAGAGAGGTTAGAGACCCTCTCACAGACGAGCTGCTGTGTTTTCGTCAGATACCAGCTGCTTCCTGATGCTTCCCGGTAAGGACACAAAACGCTTGTTTTCAACCAAAACATGACAACAAACTGACTGGAAAACAGCTCCGAACCAACCCAACATGATGTTTCAGAGGAGTTTCCACACAGGAAACCAGCAGAGGCGATAAACGCCCACAATGACTTCTTTCCTCCCCCGATTAACTGATGCATCAAACATCGACCAGCAGATCTCCTGAGATTGTCTGAGGCTTTAGTTATAACCACTTTCTGATGAAGACATGAAGACTTTGGATGATGCTCTGACCGGCATACAGCTGTTTCCTGCTGTGTCAGCTTCATGATTTAACACTTTGAGCACGCTGCAGAGCTGACGCAGGCAGATTAAAGCGTTACACTTATTTCCTCTGGAAACATGAAAACAACTGCATTGTGCAACCCGAGTCGTATCTGAACGTGATGGAGCAGGACTAACGGCGCGCCCCGGACGTTTCCAAACCAGGAACTCACCGTTGAAGAAGCTTTTCACCTTCAGGTAGCCGACGCTGAGGCGCAGCACGGACAGCTTGTCCAGCCGAGCCCGGACCTCCTCGGAGAAGGGCAGCAGGCTGGTGAGCTTGTCCAGCTCGCCGTTGAGGCGGTCGCGGTGGCGTTTAGACGGGTTGGACTTGGTGCCATCGTTCGCCGGAGGTTTGGGCCTGCGGAGACAGAAACCAAACAACGATTAAGACGAATGTCTGCAAAAGATGTGCTCCCTCGAGAGCGCAAACTTGGGTTTGACTGAGAAAGGTCAGGAGGATGACGACAAGCGAGCCGAAGGCTAAACGTACGACGACGGCTGACGTACGAGTGCGTCAGAGCAACAACAGCTGGGATTAAAACAGATGTGACACAGCAGGAGGGAAACAGGGGGAAATATCAACAAATAAACAGTTTGCTGTGAAACTTTATGCATCCTGCAGCTCGTGGAGCCAACGAAACCACTTCAAACTGTTTATCCTGACATCAGATCTTTCTTCTGTTCTGAAGCTGCGACCGTCGGATCTGAATGTGAGGAAAGCCTCAGTTTTCCTGCAGAGCTGCTGCTGCTGCTGAGTGGAAAACAAAGCCCGGACCACCTCAGCTCTCCAGGGAAGAGGGGAGGAGGCTGCGTCAGGCCCCGGTTACCATGGGAACCAGGTGAGCTGGATGAGGTCACCTGTTCCAGGACTTGTTTACCACCTGCGTGCTGCTCAGCCACATCAGGACGGAGACGAGAGTTTCTCTTTCTAAACACAGATGTTGATGATTGGAAAAGATCCTGACAAGAAGACTGGTTTGTTTCCACCGGCTGACTGAATGCATATCACCCGCCGCCTCTGAAGCCAGAGTTTTAGGCTGAGATCATCTTATGATGAGAACTGACAGAGTTATAGCTGTTTTAATTAAACCTTGAAAATAACATCACAAGCGTCTCAAGATGTGTCGGGATGACTCTCAGCGACTACCACATCAGCTTCTACCTCCATATCTGAAGATCTGACTCAGTTGTATCTGTTTTTGTGTTGATTATTGTGAATTAGATGTGGATTTTTGAGTTATAAATTAGAATTAAAGCGACTGTTGTGGCCAGTTGTTTTTTCCTGCCGCCCACTCTCCTCTCAAAACAAAAAAAAAAAAAAGAGAAAGAGAGAGAGAGGGAAGTAACTTGGAACGTCTCCAGCGTCGTAGTTTGTTTTGAAAGGATTATAAAATAAAACCTACAGTCACAGGTGAGCTCAGCTTCACGGACAGAAATGTGCACCCTCCTCCTCAGAAAATGAAATAAAATCAGGATCAGCAGCAGGACACGTCTCCGTTTCACTCAGCTGCTGGACTTCACTTTAAAGGGGGTAAAGTTACTTCAGTTCAACCACGTGGGCGTCGCCGTTTCTCAACAAAACCACGAACCTGAAGCTGAGATCTGCTGAACACCATGTCTGAGCTGCTGTTACTCTTCTCCACCGCTTCTCAGGACGCTGCATTTCTGATGCTTGCATGATTCACTATGTTTGATTTTTTTTCTCCCTTCTTGATAATAAATCAGCCACACACTTCTGCATCAGCGGGGGGTTATTTCTCCTCGGATGATTATCTGTAACACACGAGTCATCTTTACTTCTGCTTTCCACGTCAAGACAACGAGTTTCCACGCCGCCGAGCCTCATTGCTGTCTCCGTCTCAAAGCGAAGACGACCTACTGTCAGCTTATGTCAAATAAGAAGGGTCAAATCTGGTGAAATATCAAAAACATACGTCAAACTTTCTGCTTGAACTGTTATTTTACTAGTTTGTATAAAGATTAAATAATGACAACTCCTGTTCTGTCCATTAAAGGCTGGATTTGGATCATTTTTTATATCTTTTCACAGATTTTAAACCTTCAAAAAAAAAGAGGGTTGCAGGTTTTTTTTACCATGACTGCATGAACAGAAGCTTTCCCCTCCAAATAAAGTAAAAATCTGTTTTCCTGACTAGCTTTTCCAGCTGAAACAGCCTCATGTTCTGTTTCTCTCAACAAGCAGTTGTACTGATTTACATCAGAACCATGTTCAGATTTGTTGTTACAAATCCGTTTCAGGTGATTTGACTGCATGCGATCGGATGTCAGTTACCTGCGCTGTAAGCAGAAACACACACAGGGAAGTCAGCGAGCAACCACAGGACGTTTCTGAGCCGTTTGACTGTAGAGCTATCTGCTGATGAGCCTAATTACCCAACAGACACAATAAAACAATAAAAAATCCACCGCCAGCTGCCGGTTTGTTCTTTAAACATCACTCTAAGCCTACCTTCAGCTCTGGGTTTAATCAAGCGGATATAAGGCGACAAACGCTGCTCAGATTACAGTTTACAGTGACCACTGTGGGTCTTAAAACAATCAGAACAACCAGTGAACCAAAGAGGAACTCACCCATACACCATCTAATCCGCTTTGATTGATAAAATACCAACTAAAAATGGATAAAGAAACTTTTAGGTAAAACAAACAGAAACCTTGTGTCTTCAGAAGATCCCTAAAAATCGTTGTTTCATTCTTTTTAATCGGCCTGCAGCTGAGCTGAATTTATTTTACATCCAGCTGCTCTGCTTCAGTCGGAGGTCCTGCAGCTCGGCTCTGGACTGGTTGTGTTCAGACGAACAAACATGTGGATTAAAGTAGTGTTCTGGTCCGTTTTTACCCACAGACACCTCTGACGGTGGTCCGAGGGAAAACCTTTTTCATTGACAGAACTCAGAAATGTGTTTGGAGCTGTCTGAAGGCAGTCGGATCGCTCAGAACCAGCCTTCTGGCCCCGACTGGAAAACAGTCAGCTAATTAGAACAAACACTAGATTCTTTGTTTGTCTATTTTAAACCATCCCAGACATTTCCCAGATCGCGCTCGTCTTCCATCCAATCAAGCCTGCGACACTCACAACGTGAGATCAAATCTGACTTTATTAATCCAACACGAGTTCCCCCCACAGATGACCAGTTTCTCCTGAGGATCAGCCCCGGCGTGAAAGGCAGCAGCTACACTCGGATTAGGCTGAGGGATTTTAGCTTCACACAACATGGACGGGATGCTGTGTGACCTTTGACCTCACAGCTACAGGTGGGTCTGACTGGGAGGAGACACACATCTGCTGCTTTCTGAGTTCAATCAGCTTCAGATGTTCCTGCTGCACAGAGGCTTCGAGGTCAGGTGAGGCTGCAGCGCACGTGTGTGTGTGTGTGTGTGTGTAGCTGCATACTTCTCAGCGTTTGATCTCACCTCCTGATTCCTGACGTTACAGAAGTAAAAAGAAGCAGGAAGCTCGGCAGCTTGTCTCACATTTAGTCACTTCAACACAAACGTAGAAAATATCTCATTAAATTCACTTCCGTCTATCTGTTTCTGGGCTTCAGGTGTAATTTAGCACCTCTGTGACAATAAAACATCACTTTAACAGCCTAAACGGAGACAAAAACGCCTTTTCTTCGTCTCAGAACAAAACCCAATGTAATTAAAGATATAAAGTGTGAGTAACAGGCTACAGCCTTATGTCAAATCCAATAAACTCACATTAAACACAGCAGCAAGTAAATGCACTTTATTATCAATTAACTTCACTAAAATTATTTTAGATGGTGGAAAAATTAAAGTTACTCCTGTAAATCTAACAAAGACAATCAAAAGCAGCTAAAAACAGAACAATTCATAACTTAATTCGCTAAAAAATGACTAAAATGTGCCTTTAATTTTAACATTCCCCATATTTACGTCAATATGAAGTAAAAAAGAATTGTATGTATTATTTTCTGTTGGCTACTTTGCTCCTGAAGGCTTCAATGACTAAAACAGACATTTTATTAAATGAAAGCAGTAAGAAATGAAGGAATGCATGTCACCCGCCGCTTTGCCCTCAGAGCATCTGCTGCGGATAACTCTCAGCAAGTTTGAGCTCATTATCTGTACAAATGACTGAGTTGTAGCTGAGTTGAACTGACCGAACAGACAAACACACGCAGGTAGTTAGATGATTACCCGCCCTTCGAGGTGGCGGGTGAGAAAGATTTGGTGAATCGTTCAAAAACTAAAAGTTCAAAGTGTGAAACTTTAAATGCAGGTGAGAAGAAGCCGAACAGCTTGTCTGTAAAGTGTTCAGGTCTCGTTTCAGTAAAATAAATATGACCCCCGACCCCCCTGACCCCCGCCCTCCATCTGCTTCCAATAATACTCGAGCGCACGGCGCGGCGTATCTGGAATCACGGCGAGATGACTATCGCTGCATTCCTGACGGCGTTCCCTGCGAGAACAATGAGCAGTCAGTGCTGTTGCTCCTCGTTTTTTTTTTTTTTTTTAAATCGAGCAGATCTGTCCTGGAAGAGGCGTGTTCCCCGCTCAGCGCCGCGCGTTACACGAGAATGTGTGCGAGGGGTTGAGTTCGACTCCAAGAGACACTCACACAAAGACACTTTGTCTCCGGCGGGCCAACGACACCTTCTCAGGACAAAAGAAACGAAACCCCCCGATCCCCGGCCGCGGTTCTGATCCGGGAACAACAGGAGGGTCACCTGAGATCTGCTGAGAGCAGAAAACCTGCAACACGACACCTGCAGCTGAAAATCTGACAGTTTTCAATCAAATAAACAGACTGAAACTGGAAGAACTCGAACAAACGTCACAGGATGGTGATCCGAAACACCACCAAGTCTGTTCATTACATCTTTAATCATCTCACTGAAAACATGAGGACTCGTGTTTCAAACGGGTCCTTCCTCGCAGCCCGAGTCAGGATCAGTCTGTTGGGGACGACTCTCAGCTACTACCACACCACCTGACTGAGTCGCAGCCATTCTTTGTGCTGATTACTTGTGGATGTGCATCCAATAATTACTATTCTGACAAAATCCACCCACTGGTTGATGAGACATTTTGCTAACAGACGGATATTATCGGCCGCTGCTGAGAGGCGAAAGGCGGGTGATAATGTTTCTTCAAGTCATTCGATCAAAACAAGTTAATGAAGCCAACAAAACGCAGAAAGCAGCTCAAAAGTAAAGATTTTAAAGATCGACATCATCCACACCTTGTGTTGGTCAGGAAGTGAAGGACACCGGGGGACAAAGTGACAAGGACATCACCGATGTCCATCCAGAACAGAGAGAGGACAGATGGACATCTATCGCTCATGGGGACATGTCCTGCTGTGGCCTCTCTGTCCTGATGTCTCAGTCTGGACCCACCACATGTCCCCGATCGAGGTCCTGATGTCCTGCTCTGAGGACAGGACGAGGTTTGACGATGAGCCGTGTTAGAGGGACAGGTCCTGGCGTCTCACAGTCTGGATTTAAACCCGGTGGAGGTCTTGCTTTAGCTTTTGCCTAAGAAGAAAATCCACCAACGCTTTGATAAATGCAGCAAACCGCCGTCCATGTTCGTTGCATTTACGGAACGTAGAGAAGTCAGCATGTTTGGTCGTTAAACTGTGGTTTTCACGTGTTTGTGTTTACGGTTCGGTTTGATCCCCATGTTTGGACCTGGTTTTTGTTACGTCAGTCATGAGAGAGAGAGAGTCTGCAGCTGCCCGATCACTTAACACTTTACCTTCACCACAACGTGACCTCACCACAAACCAAACAAAAGCTCCGACCCAGCAGCAGCGTGGGACCACCCCGTTCCTCACGAGTCCAGTCCGGCAGGTTCAGACGGGAGGAGCGCTGCTGTCTGGACTGATTGGTTTCATCACACCAAGTATCAGCTGAGAGGTTAGATTATTCCCTGCAGGGTCTGAAACCAGCAGGGGTTAAATTCAGATTGATTCTGTGTGGAAGCTCTGACTGACACTCTGCTGTCGACCAGTTTAAATCCAATTAAAGATTAATTATTTTTATGCTCTGTTTCAAATGGATATCAGTCATTTGAATGTTTTTACATCTCAGAGGTCTCCAACGAGTCCGCCTGAAACTCCTCATCTCTGCAGTTTCACCTCAATAAACCATAATAATCAGAACAGACGGGCTTTTTCCAAACTCCTTACTGTCGCTGCGGTTCATTTCTGCCTCACTGAGTCTGTGGTGCGTTCAGGGTCATTACCACATAAAATGATGTGTTCAGTGTCACTGACATTAAGGTTTTATGCAGCTCTGTTATTGATGTCCCAGTTGTTCCAGCGGTTAAATGTTTGCAGGGATATTTCGGGTGGTGGGAGAACGTTAGGACAACTTTACTGGAACAAATATTATTTCATGCAGAAATAAATGTCTATTAAGAGATTAAATTAAATGATCCACAATGAAAAGTGTCATAAGATCTGAATGACCCGATCCGTTTCTGAGTTAAAGATATATGTATTTTAATTTTTAAAGGTTTTCTGGTTGTAAACGTCTATAGGCTTGTTTCCTTTCTGCTCTCTTAAAGGAAGTGAGTGAGCAACTCTTAAAGTATTTAGTCGGTGATGAATCTGTGGGAGGAAGACAACCAGCCCGACCGTTCAGGAAAACCTTCCCCACCGCAGCAGCGACCTCCACAAACATCGACCTGCTTCTTAAATCCACTTCACTTTTCACTCTCACACACAAAGTTCTCATTTTCCGCTCTTTCCTCAGGTTTAATGCGCTCATAACTCACCCAACCAGAACCGTTTCCCCTAAACTAAAAGGAAGATAAACTCCCTGGGAGACATTTCTGCCTAAAACCCGAACATGGCAGACTTATGTAACTGTTTGCGTGACACAAAACTATGTTAATTTGAGTCGAGGGAGGGAGAGAAACACAGCTACACCCCCACCCCCCAACAAAACACACAAAGACAGAAGGAAAGACAGAGAAAAAGTGTGTTGTGGCAGTCGGAGGAGGAGAAAAAACACAGAGCGAGTCTCAGATTACGCCATCCTCCCGCTCCCTCCTCCCTCGTGGAAACATTGCGTGAGAGTGCTCTCGCTGCACGTCCTGATTATGATTAATGCAGGTACCGCCACACACACACTGAAACCACGGTTCTGGCTGGGTTCGGCTGTGCTTCAGTGGTCATTTCGGCTCTGTGCGGTGCAGTTAAACATTTAAAGCTGGTAAAGTCACACAGGGGGCTCGGAGTCAGGACGACGAAGAAACGATTTTATTCAGCTTTTTTAAAGCTTACGATGAATTCTTTCTGTGTAAACTTTGGTGAATCGTCTCCATTGAGTCTCCCCTGAAGTCTAAATGAAGAATATATTTAACGAAGGCATCGTTGGAGCCATAAGAACCGGGGTTACCGAGGACACCTCCTTATCTGACGCTCCACTGCTGCCGCTAGCAGCAAGTCTGCGGTCCTGAAATACTTTCAAAAATGTCTCCAGTCTAAAGATTTCACAAGTGAGTTTCAGGGTGAAATACTTGGTTCAACCAAACTACAGCTAACTTAGTTAAAGCACGACCATGAAGCTGGTTTATGAATTTCAGCAGAAATTTAAGTTTTTATTTGTTTTATCATTAAAGCAAACAGATTTACAGAAACAGTGGTTCTGAGCCAGTCTGGGTTCTGGACCCAACATCGATGACCCAAAAACACGGTAAAGGTAGAACCCAACATGTTAAAATATCACCAAAAATAAGTTTAATATTAAACCAAAACCACCAGCAGGAAGTGATGTTAGATTAAAGGGAAATAACCCTTTTAATTCTTAATTAGCTGCAGTTTAACTAAAATTTCTGTAACTTTAGCCTTTTTTTAAGTTTTTCATACAAACATGACAGAAAAAAGCCCAGCTACTGAGAAGAAGTTTAAAGAAAGGACTTCACCCTTGGAATTAATACCAATAATGTCTTATTAAAACTATTCAGTCACTTATTGAATCAATCAGAGCGCTGATCTGAAGGCTGCAGACTCACTCAGATCTGCTGCACTGAATTCTGGGTGTTTGTGACGAGCGCCCGGCTGATTTTTAAAAATCCTGGCGTATTTTGTGCGCAGTAAAGCTCATCGTTTTGTTGCCCACATGGCAGCCGCCCCCGTGTTTATGGTTTAGTTTACCGGAGTCCACCTCAGAAATGAAGACAGGCAGGTCTGGACCAGTTTTCTGATCATTACGTCTCATCAGCGTGGTTTTTCAGACCCGGACACTCTGAGCTGTTTTCCTTCAGATTAACCTGAGTCAGATTACAGATCCGCCGCTCCGGACGCCTCCGAGTCTCAAACAGGAAAACTGAGAACGCCCGCAAACGTTTGGGGACGTTTTGGAGACTCCATGTTGGATGGCGTTGGCCCGCCTGTCTCAGCCCAGCGAGACCTTAGATAAACATTACGGAGTATGATTTAATAACTTTATGATGAAGATCAGAAACAAAAGTCTGGTTTGGGTTCCCCCGACTCCACAGGGTGTAAAAATTAACCCTGGATGATTGTCTAAAGTTATCATTTGACCCTTTAAAACAATTAAC
Source organism: Kryptolebias marmoratus (assembly GCF_001649575.2). Taxonomy (NCBI): domain Eukaryota; kingdom Metazoa; phylum Chordata; class Actinopteri; order Cyprinodontiformes; family Rivulidae; genus Kryptolebias; species Kryptolebias marmoratus. The sequence continues at coordinate 5,261,764 of NC_051452.1, read as the reverse complement.
AGATTTATTCCACCTTTGTACTAAACTAGCTCGCCTCTTAGGGTAACATGAGCACGTTTTAAAACAGACCTTTAACTCTTTATGGTATTTTTAAAGGGATTAAAATCATATGTGACTTTATTGAACCTCGTTATCGGACCCTTCACTGCGCAGAAAGGTAAACACTTTTACATCTAAGACATGTTAATCCTCTAAAAATCATTGACAGCATCCATAAAGTGTTTCAAATAGACCAGAGAGCTATCAGGAGCGCCTTTAAACGGTCTCTCAAGGGTTTAAAATCCACCACAGGTTTAGAGACGTCCTGTTAATCTTTAGGCAGCAGGTTTCAGTCTCTGTAGTCTCAGGGGTCTACAATGTAAACATGGTCCTAATAACAAACTTCTGATGTGTTTTTTTGGTTTATTTCATGAACCTTTGTCTTCATAACAACTTAAACTGTCCAACAGAACCTCCTTGATGGTTCTTCAAGACTATTTCATGATGAAACGTCTCCAAAGCGCAGGAAGTTTAATGAGAACCTGTTTGATTTTAAAAGCATTTCCTCTGAACAGAATCAGTCCTGGTTTTAGGAAGGACTTCGTATTTCACAGGAGAACCAATCTAAGGTCTTCTCTACAGTCTTAGTTTGAACCTCGGTCTTCAACATGTGCTACAAATCTGCAAAAAAATACTTTCCACTCCAGTTCAAAGAGCCTTCTGGAGATATTTTATCCAGAAATGTCTAATATGAAGTATGAAGGGCTGTTTTAGAGCAAATAAAGTTTACTGACAGCGCTTTGTTTGGTTTAAACGAAACATTCATGAAGTCTTAGCTTGCATTCCTGCACAGAAATGTCCCTAATTTTAAAGCTACACAAAGAATGATTTCCAAGACCTAAAATATCCACCAGGGCTTCTCAAGCTGTGGTCAGGGCCCTCCATGGGGCCTGGGAGGGGAATCCACAGGGAAACAGAAAAACAAGAAGGTCATTTCAACAAACAAAGCAGAGTCAGCAGTTCTGGTCTTTGAGAAGCACAGATCCTCAGTCTCAGCTGGAATAATTAGGATTAAATGATCCTGAAACAGCATCTGACTTTACTTTCCATCTCTGCAGGATCCCAGCTGCGATGTGACACCAAAAAAAAAAACACGTTTCTGCAAAATTATCACAGTTTCTGCAGGTTACAGATCTCAGCTACCACCAGGAGCATCATCAACATGTAAAGGGCAAACAGTGAGGACACCGATGTCTCCGTGTCCTCGTTAAAAGACGGAATAAAGCTGCAATAAAGTACTCACGCTTTCTGCACCGGCTTCTTCCGTTTCTTCACTGCATACAGCGCCGTGTTCGGCAGCATGACGGCCAAACAAATCAACCAAAGTCCACAGAAAGTGTCGTAATCCCGGCTTCTACCTAAACAAGTCCAAATGGGTTCGGAAGACTGACATTCCCCGTAAAAAGAACCCCAGCGAATAACGACCTGTTCCGGTCAGAAACCCCCCACCCCTCAGCCTGAACTTCAACTTCGGACGGTTGGTTCGCGTCTCCCGCTGCCACCAAAATATTGACTTTTTGTTATAATTTCCGCTAAAACAAACCGCCTAAAGTTAGCAGACTAACACAGTTTGACATATTTGAGTCTTCTGAGGGTTTCCGCCGCGAAAAGTCCGACTTTAAGAGTAAAAAACAACCGGTCCTCGGATGATTCGTCCGTCCTGACTGCGCGTCGCCCCTGTTCTGATTCACAGCTCAGCTCCAACAGCCGCCGCGCGCCCCTGACTCCTGTACGCCACTGGAGCGCGTGAGCAGAAACATTTAAGGTGGGCAAGCCGCATTCGAACGCAACTTAACAAGCACTGAACGAGCGATCCAACCCGGACGACCTTAAGTACAGTTTCGAGAAAGTCATGATTGTAAAACAGGGAGTTTTATTTTGAAACACTGTATTTTTACAATAATAACAGTTAATTGTTATACCTATTCTGTTGTGTAAACATATTGTTATTAATTGAAAATCTATACAAGTAAAACTAACGACATAATTATATTTACAAAACAACTGTCTACTTGCAAATATAATTTCAAATAAAACAATAAATAAATTGTGATTATTACAGTCAAAATAGTTATAAAATGTTTTAATTGCACCTCAAACTATCACAGTCATTACAAACTGAGTAATACATGTTAACATGACACTGATTTAATTAAAAAAATAAAATTGTATGAATCTTGTTTTGGTATACAAGCAGGAACAAACAAAAAATAAAGTTCAATCCCTTTCTTTACAAACAGATATTGACTTGAATAAAAAAAGAACAACAATAAATTAAATGCAAAGAGATTTAGCTGTATTGATGAATCTGTAAACAGTCATAGAAATTACATTATAATATCAAGTAAAATACAAACTGTAATTATGTTGTATATTCTGGACAGATAATATCTGTAAAATAATTTGTTAAGTTTTGTGGGTTTTAAGCAGATGAAAAGTTTTTCACACAGATAAACGGGATCACAGTTAACTCAATGATATCCAAATATTACTGGAATTTAAAGATATTTAAAAGATAAATAAATCTGCTTCAGTTATTTATTCATTAATCTTTGGGTATGGATGTGGACATCCATGTTTCTGGTATCCATTAGAGGTGCTGCAGCACCCTCCGCGCCCACACTTCCTTGGTTATCTTTTCTTTAAACACCCCGCTGGTGTTTTGGAGCTGCTGCTGTTTTGAAAGCGAAATAAATGTCACATTTTTGCGTTCGGTATGGATGTTTTGTTTGTAAAATCTGTGAAGCCTTCTTTTTTGTCTGGTCATTAATGTTTCGGTCCTCAGCAGGTGAAAGCTCAGGTTCCTCCCCTGCGGCTGAACGCCGTGTGCTGCCTGAGGTTTGGAATCAAAGTTCCTATTTATTCAGTGTTTGGGTGGTTTGGCAGCCCGTCCTCGTGTCCTCCTACGCTCTGCCACGTTCAGGTCCAACAGATCGCTGCTTCGGCACGCCACGAGGTTTACTGCCTCTGTGTGGCTGTCAGCCTGCAGAGAGGTTCTGATGGGTTTGGACCAGAGGCTCGGGTTGTGTCACGCTGCAGTCTGGGTCAAAAAGTCCTGACAGAAAAACCAGAATGATGGGAGAAAAACCTGGTTCTGGGTTCTACTTTTTCCTTTACTTGTAGATAAATTCTCCAGTTCTGGCCCGGGCTCGGATTGGAGTTCTGGGATGGTTCTAAGTTTGGATCAGGGTTCTGTGATGGTTCTGGGCTTGAATTGAGGTTCTGTGATGGTTCTGGGTTTGAATCAGGGTTCTGTGATATTTCTGGGCTTGGATCGGGGTTCTGGGCTTGGATCAGAGTTCTGTGATGGTTCTGAGCTTGGATTAAGGTTCTGTGATGGTTCTGGGTTTAGATCAGGGTTCTGTGATGGTTCTGGGTTTGAATCAGGGTTCTGTGGTGGTTCTGGGTTTGGATCAGGGTTCTGTGGTGGTTCTGGGTTTGGACCAGGGTTCTGTGAAGGTTCTGGGTTTGGATTAGAACCCTCTGCTGCCTTCAGGGACCACATCTTTTCATGGGACAGCTAAGTATTTTTTCTTCTTCTTTGGTTCTAGAGGCTGAGGAACCTGACAGGACGGGTTCTGGTCTGGCCCACCAGTACTCCTGACCTTTGACCTGTTGGACACCTGCAGACGTGTTTGCAGAATGAAGGAGACAGAACCCGAAACCTTTTGGGTTCATAATGAAACAAGCTGAATAAGGAACTATTATGACGTTTTTACTGATCTCTGATGTCATCGTGATGAAGATGAGGATGAAGATGCTGCTTCCTGTTTCTCTGAAGTTCTCTAAACATTCCTGACGTCTTCAAAGAAAGGAGACAGCTGTCTGACAGCACGGGAACTTCAAACTGGAACTGAAACTTTCTGATCCCGGCAGGATTTTCTCTCAGCCGAAGTTCGGCTGGCAGCTCTGAGGAGGAGCTGGTTGTTCTGCCTCATAATCCGGAACAAATGTGTGGAACATCTCCTGAAAGCAGAACCTCTGAGTGTTCTTCAGGAGGAGAACAACAAAATTAAAAAAGCAGAGAAAGTTTCTGTGAAAACACAGAGAGAACAAGCCGAACAACAGCTAGGAGCTAAAACAAGCCGAACAACAGCTAGAAGCTAAAACAAGCAGAACAACACCTAGAAGCTAAAACAAGCCGAACAACAGCTAGGAGCTAAAACAAGCAGAACAACAGCTAGGTGCTAAAACAAACAAAAAATATCTAGAAGCTAAAAAAATCAAAAGTCTAGCTAGGAGCTAAAGGTCAGAAAATTAGTTTTGATGTCAAAATTAGCATAATGCGAGCTAAAAGCTACAAGTAGATAAAGGATTAGGTAAAAGTAGCAAAAGCTAGCTGGAAGCATCAACATGCTAACTAAAAACTAAATGTACCAAAATGCTAGCTAAAAGCTAAAAGAAGCTAAACTTGAACTAAAATCTAAAAGTAGTAAAATGGTAGCTAAAAGCTACAAGTAAGAAAATACAACTTTTAGCTTTGAAAATTATCTAAATGTTAGCTAAAGGTATCAAAATGTCAGCTGAAAGCTACAAGTAGACAAAAGAGCAGGTAAAGGTTAGCTGGAAGTATCAAAACCCTAGCTAAAAACTAAAAGTAGCATAAGAAGACAAAAACGGAGGCAGCAGCTGAAGCAGATTTTAAAGAGAACGATGTTTTCACATTAGCTGAAGAGATTTCCATGTGTTTCTATGGGGAAATATCTGTAAATAAAGTTAAATATTTGGAAAAGTTTAAAAGCTACAGAAACCAAAGGTCCCAGCAGCCATCAGCTGAACGAGCCGAAGGTTTGAAGAACGGGTAAATCAGCACAAGGATCAAATAAAACCAGGGAAACACAGAAGCTCCTTCTGAGGAGTAACTGAAGCCTTCGGCTGACAGAGAGGCTGAAGCAGGTTCGAGGGTTTTCCTCTGATCAGGATTATTCTGCTGGATTAGAAATCTGCTTGTTTCCTGTTTCTGGGATTAACTCCACAGAGAAAAGCTTCAGCGTTTTCTGAAAGCCTGGCAGCAGCCAAACACACACTGAGCTGGATTTTACTCCGAGTTCAGCTGCTGAACTTTCTCCTCTGCGTTAATCTGAAGCTGACAGACAGACGGGATTAATTACCTCTCTGTTCGCTGAAAAGACCCTCCAAGAAACCTGCAGAAACCTTCAAATTTAAACTGTTAATGACAAATGACTTGGTGTACATGTGTTGTTTTGAAGCTCCTTGCATATAAAGTGTATTTTTTCATTTTATACGTTTGTCATTAGGTGAAACTCCGGGTGTTAACTGAGTCTGAAAGCCACAGTTTGTGATTAGCAGCTGAAGGAAGCAGTAAAAACCCAACATCTGACTGGATCTCTGCGTCTTCAGGACAAGAATCTGGACTCGCAGAAGGGTTTTTAATCAGGCATTAATGGGGTGCGGGAAAGATGGACCATCTGAGACCTGGACCAGCCAGAAGAAAAGCAGAACCTCAGAGCATAAATCATGGGACTAATAGGAGCTGGAACCAACTCGACCCGATGGTCACTTGAGATTTTCTTGTTAATATTTTCCACATAAAAAGTGTAAAACTGTTGACAGAACTCTGCAAACAAAGTCCGTCTTTCCTCCCTTCCACAGATTTCCATGAATTCAGTCAGATTTTATGTTTGTGGGAAAAACAAACTCAACAAAGTCCTAAAAACTGATCTGTTCGGTATTTTCCGATTAGAAACAAACTGTTCTGCCAACTGAGAGTCATTTCAGTTTGCCTGCTGCTGTAGAAAGGAGGCCAGGACTGATTGTGGATCAGGATCCAGGATCAGGATTCTAGATCCAAGCAGCTGACAGTTTCGTCTGTAGTGATAAGGTGAGGAGCTCAGAGAGGAGCCGCTGCTCCTTCTCAGCAAGAGGAGTCCACTGAGGTGGTTCAGACACCTGGTTGTGATGCATCTTGGAGGGTTTTTAGGGGGAAGACCACCGGGCAGACCCAGAACTCAGAGGGGATTTGGATCTTCTCTGGTCTGGGAACTCCTTGGGATCCAACTGGAGGAGCTGGAGAGGGAGGTCCGGGGTTCCTCCACCAGGTTCCCTAGTGGATGGATGGATGGATGGATGGATGGATGGATGGATGGATGGATGGACGGTTGGATGGACGGTTGGATGGATGGATGGATGGATGGATGGATGGATAAATGATGGATGGAGAGATGGATGGATGGATGGATGGATGGATGGATGGATGGATGGATGGATGGATAAATGATGGATGGAGAGATGGATGGATGGATGGATGGGCGGATGGATGGATGGATGGATGGATGGATGGAGAGATGGATGGATGGATGGATGGACGGATGGATGGATGGATGGAGAGATGGATAGATGGATGGACGGATGGACGTTGGTCCATTTTTAGAGGATTGTTGTGTTTCTTGACTTTGACCTTTGACCTCTGAATGTTTTTCTCTGTTTCTTCACTTCTTTAAATCGATAAACGATGTTTTGATGTTTTGATGTTTTTAACAAGTGAAATCAGAACGAAAGGGTTAAAATCTGAACTTTATTTATTTATTTATTTATTTTTTGTCCTCAGCAGGAGGAAAACTCTGCGGAGAATCAGGATCATTTGGTGGATTTTCACCTGGTCTGAGAATAAAATGATGAGTTTTTCTCTGGTGAAACTCATCCTGACCTTTGACCCCGTGTGCGCTCCTCTTCATCATCAGCAGCTCGTCATCATCGTGGTCGTTGTTGTTTTTTTCAACTCATTTGTTTGGAGGAAGTGTGATCAGGCGGCGAGCTGCTCGTAAATCCAGACGCAGCTTTGATCTTCACTGGATGCAAATCCAACCCAGAAGATATTCAAATTCTTCTCTTTGATCTTTAACGTACGGACAGTTTGTGACGCCTCGCCAGCTTGACGAGGATGTTTCCTGGAAATGACTTTTTATTTTTAGTCTAACAGCACAATAATGAGCTTATTTCTACCTGAAGAAACAGCTTCTTTATTCAGATTTTATGTTAAATGGGAAAACTGGATCTGGTTAAATATTTGGGGGAGTTTAAAAGATTCCCGTCTCTGATTCACCAGAGATAATTCCCAGTTTTGAGTCAGAAACGAACCATAAAATCATCTTATCTCTGCGTGTTTCTCATGCTTCTAATCCTCCTGGAATAAGGAGGAACTTGACTCAGATCTTCTCGTCCTCGGAGGAGAAACTGGAACAACGAGTTGAAGGATTTCATGATTGGGTTTCAAACACCAGAGGAAATCTTTCCACTCTCGAACGGTTGTGTTTGTGTCTCTGGACGAGCGCTCAGGCCATCCTCATGGTAACCAGCTAACCAGGCATGCTGGGAAGCGTTCGGGTCGCCGGTATCCGTTCCAAACCTTGAAGTTCTTCGTGACTCATTCCTGACAGACATGAAAGCCGTCTGGAAAATAAAAGCCAGCCTCTTTGGGGAAGCGATGAAATGAAAAAGTGATTCATGAGTTCAGAGGAGAGGCTGAAAACACTCCGAGGTTTGAGTTGGATTTATCTGACTGGGACTCGATAAACCAGCAGGTTTTCATCCCTGACCTTTGACCCGTTCACGGAGACCTGAAGCTCCGCCTTCATCAAGCATGGAAACACTTTGATCCCGTCAGGATTTCTGCTGGTTCTAATAACTCCTGACTCGTTCTGCTGTTTGACATCAAACACTCAAAAACAAACTTGGGGTCGGGAAAAACTGGGATGGATTTTAAAAAGAGAAAAACAACTTCAGTCTCTTCTTGGAGCACAAACGTTTTCGCTCCGCAGCAGCGAGACGTGATTTAAATTTAAAAAAAAACGTCCGAAAAAACTAAAACAGCTCAGTGAAGAAATGCATATCGCCCGCCGCCTCACAGGGCAAAGCTTCAGATCAATCCGGAGCGCTGGGAGGTGGTTTTATTAAGGTTAGTTAGCCGTGGAGGCCATCTTGAATCACTCCAATAGTGAATCTCTTCGCTGGTTATTTTGCTAACAGACATTGATGATCCAAACTGAAGTTAAATCACACATTTCTGATGGCAGGAAGGTGAATTTGACTCAGAGCTGGAAATGCTGCAGGGATTTGGAGCTGATGTGAGACGAGAGTTCAGGAGCTTTTTACTGATTAATTAAATGTTCATATTTCTAATTTAACTGTTAGAATGATGCTAACAGGAAGTGACACGACAGCCAACATTAATGATGTTACAGTCAGGTGTAAACCTTATTTTTGTTCCAAAGTCTGTGTTTTCTTCTCATCTTTACACACCTGCTGCACATCAACACCAACTAGTCTGTGTTACAGTCCACACATCTCACTTACCTTTCTTCTTATTTCTACACCTGGCACTTTCTGAGCTCCGTACTGAGTCCGAACCCAATCAGATTTAAAATCAGCTGCAGGAACAGACTGAAAAGTAAGCCTCAAACAAAAACCTATAAATCGGACGTTAGAAACTCTTGAACTGCAAGCAGCAGAAGGTTCTCATGGTCCCACATGTTAGATTTTATGTTTCTGCAGCGTTTCACGTCGGAGATATAACAAGTTAAGACGAGAATATTTTGAGGTAAAATATAACTGAAGTCTGTGGCTTGGCTGTGCGCTCTCTGCTTTCTGAGGGGATGGAAGAGAAAACTGTAATTCCTACAGCAGCGAGAGACACGCTGCATGAAAGAAGACAAAAATATCTGCGTTTTGATGGATAATTTCTGTACCAAATGTACCAAAAAGAGTTATGAGAGTACATGAAATGTTTGCAAAAAATTAGAAATCAAATGTCTGTCATGAACTGCTGGTGGAAATAAATCATCAAACTTCAGCTGTGATTGTTCAAAAACCAATGAAGTTCTTAAAACCCCAGTTCAGTCGTGTAAAAACAACTTTCTAAACTGATTTTTCCCTCTCATTTCACCAAAATCCCATTAACCTCCACTGTTTGTTGCTGATTGTGTCAGAAAACACCAGCTGGACGACACACGGGACAAATATTTTACCAGAATGTGAATAAAAGTGTTTTCAAACAAAGTTAACCATAAAGGGTCAGAAGGATAAATCAGAGGATGTTAGAACGCTGAGAGTTTGTTGCTCCTGCTTTCAAAGCTGCACTTGAACACATCGATGACTCACTCTCCTGTCAGTGAACTACACACTCCCCCCTCCTCCTCCCCGCTGCGGCGAGGCTCGTTCTCACGCGACGCTCCGGACCTCCTCGCCTCAGCCCCCGGCTCGAGGTCCGGGCCCGCAGTGGGCCGGTCCAGGACCAGGCTGAGTTTCCTCCCGTTAACACCAGGCTCCCCATCTGGGGCTGATTAGCATCCCTGCTTCCCTACAACAACACACACACTCGGCATGACGTGACAACAGCGTAAACTCAGTTACCCCTCTGAAAAAGTCTCTCGAATGGTTTCCTAGAATCTGGGCTGGCATGCCGCTTCGTGCCACTCCTGTTTTCCTCGCCAGGGTTTAACGGAGCGCAGAGTCGACGTTGCTGCAACATTAAAGAAAACTGGATGAACTAAACCAGAAAAACTTCAAGAAAACCTCAGTTTATGTTGCAGTGTTGTTGTCTCTGCAGGCCGACGGTGGAAAATGTTCCCAAAAACAACCAGAACTGAGTTTCTGCAACAAACGGCTTCGAACAGAAACTTCTTCTTCTTCTGTTTGTGCCACAAAAACTCCAGCAGAACATGCAGCTGGATCAGGATTAATGTGCTGTGATGTTTGCTAACAGAACCGTTTACAACGGTGGAGAAACGAGAGGGAAGATCCTGCAGCTCAGACTTCACAGCAGAAAACATTGTTTACAGCAGGGGTCTCCAATCCTGGTCCTCAGGGCCACCATCCTGCAGGTTTTCCTTGTTTCTCTGCTCCAACACACCTGATTCATGGTTAAATCACCTCTTCATGTTCTGCAGAAGCCTGTTAATCACCCATTGATTCAAATCAGGTGTGTTGGAGCAGAGAAACACGGAGAACATGCAGGATAGTGGCTCTGAGGACCAGAAATGGAGACCACTGGTTTAAAGTTTAAACGAGTCACAGAGAGCTGGACTCTCCACAACTGAACCGCAGTTTTCAGACCTTTAAAAGGTTTTAAACAATCACAGGTGAAGGTTAGATGTTCGAACACAGAAAGTTCAACTTCTGAGCTTCCCTGAAGTCTTAAAAGCTTTTCTATTTTCTGCAAACTTTACTCTTCTTAAGCAGTTTGTCCTTCAAACTGGACGGATTTGTCTTCAGTGTCTCTGAAGGATGGATGGTTTCTGAGAAAACTGAGAAAACCCAAACTCTCATTGACTTCCACCGGGTCTGAACTCAGGGTTTTCTCTTCCTCTGATGCACGGCCGCCTTTCGAAAACTGTTCAGAAAAGTTCAAGCTGTTGAATGAATGAATAAAAAGTTTGTGATTATTGCAAAAACTCAAATGATTCAAACCCTAAAGCATCACCGGACGAGAAATCCACCAGGAGTTTGAAAACAGACATCAGTTAAAGAGGAACAGGTAAGACTTTCAGAATAAAACAGGAAGTTCCTCTCAGATGGTATTAGTGGATCACCTGCAGAACCTCTAGTTCTGTAAATCCTGACCAGGTTTAGTTTAGTTTAATAGTTAATTTGAGACACAAACATTGGATACAAACTGTCCTGTAAAAGTTTTTTATAGTTATTCTTGGACAGTCATTTTAAAGTCACCATAAAAACATCAAATATAAAAACAAATATTTTAAAAATTCAAACTCTATAAGTGTCCAAGAAGACCTAAATGTGTCCCATGTCCTAAAACCGGCATCATCTGCTGCTGGAAGGTGGAACGCAGAAGATGTTCTGGCTTCTCTGTTAGCGAAATATCTCCTGAACCACTGGACGGATTTGAATGAAACACAAAACGTTTCAAACTCAGTTTTACAGACGATGAGTGGAGACTTGGTGTGGTAGTAGCTGAGAGTCATCCCCAACAGGTCCTTTAAATCTTCTCGTTTCAGGAGAACCAATCAGAGGAGTTGTTTTCAGCCTCAGATTTATTCGTGTCCGTGTTCTCCACATGGTTCCTGCAGGAATCAGCAGCGGTTGAAGCTGACGTGTTTCACAGCTCGGCTCGGTTCCGTGGAGAAACGGGCCAACGCTCCGGGGAAGCTCTGGTTTGTTTCCCTCAGACGCTCCGGCCTGGTTTGTTGTTGTTGGCTGCAGACGACCTGTTGTTCTGTTAACTTGGCTCGACGCTCCGACAAACAAGTTCTGAGTCACGAGTTTAACTCTCCCTGGAAGAGCTTCGATGACCAACCTTTCTGGACGGGCGTGGGGAAGGAAAAACGGCTTTTTACTGTGACTCGTGACGATGGAGATGCTGTCTCTGATGAAGACTCGTTAACTCACGGACCATCAGGAGCTTTTTGAGCTTCCTGTCTCCATAACTCAGACGTGAAGATTCATTGACTCAGATGCAAAGAAATCCTGATCCAAGATAAAAACCTGGAACCCTAAGATGACAAATGATGGAGTTTTAACCTTTTAACCTTTTATTTACTATAAAATGATTGAATATTTGAGCTGCAGGGCTGTGTTTAGTTTTAATCAGCAGGTTTATTACCGGCTGTGTTCGGACAACATATTCAAGATGGCCGCCACAGCCAGCAGACAAACAGGAAGTCCTCGACGGTTGTTTTTTTTTTTTTTTCCTTTTTTTTTTATTAAACATTTGAACATTACAAAGTCACGTGGCATGTACATACATGAAGAAGATACATCTTATAGGCTTAAGGCACACATAAAATTACAAGATAACCTTAATGAAAAGTTAAAATAAATAAATGAAATTAGGCAGACATCAAGCAGAAGCAGAATGACAAAAACAAATGGAAAAAAAACAAAAACAAAGGGGCACTAGTTTTCAAATAAATTCACTTCATTATAGGCGTCCAAGAGCTGTATTCCATATTTGTTTTTCATCAGTTTTAAAGTTCTGAAGTGGTTATCCATTAAAAGGTTTTTAAAGGCTGAAAAGTTAGGTTTTCTATTTCCCCATTTACAGGAGTGGATGAAGAATTTCGCGAGGATCAGCAAGTTATTAAGTATCAGGTCAGTTCTTT
>NC_051452.1:5239133-5249548 GCF_001649575.2 Kryptolebias marmoratus | reverse complement strand
CATCTACAACAGGTAAGCTGTTTACTGATCATCTACAACAGGTAAGCTGTTTACTGTTTTAACCTTTCTGAACATCTTTAATGATGATTTGTCTCCTGCACTCTTTCTGCAGCCTTCGTTGGTTTAATAAATGTTTGATTCACACCTTCGGGTGATTAAAACTCTGCGACTGAAAGGTTTCAGTGATGAACTCTCAGGAATATGTGGGTTAGTGGACGGTGACCGTAAACTCTGACTTCCTGCCTGATCTTACGGTTTATCTTCTTGAAATCCTCGTCTTTGTGTTCCAGCTGCAGCAGCGCAGAGAAAGCCGTTCATTAGTCATCGTCTCGCGCTGCAGGAGTGTGTTTTACCTTGGTGTTTGTTGGGGTGGAGGTAATGCACACTGACAGCTCCACGGGAGGAGCCTGGCACACACACACAGACACACACACACGAAACACCTAAAAATAAAAGCGAAGGGTAAAAATCAAGCTGTCAGAGATCAATCAGAGCTTCAGAGGTCTTCATCTCAGGGGGGCATTCAGAATTACAGGCGTATTTTAGCAGAAAAAGTATTTTTCAATCTGGAAGCTCAAACTATTTAAAGCTAAATTTTCCTAAAGAACTCCTGGGATGAGGCGACAATCGACGGAAGCTTGTCCTGAAAGCAGGTCAGCAGCTCTCGTCCACATTTTCTATCAGGGTCCAGACGGTTGTTAAATATTTCAGATGGTTTGTACGCGGCGGCGGCGGCGGCTCGAAGCAGACGAGCTCCTGCTGGAGGCGTTAAATACCTGCAGACGGCCACAATAAAGACTTCAGCGTTACATGTTCGCCCATCAGCTGGGAACAGAGAGGGATATTAAAGCTACAGGGAGGTTCAAAACAGAAAAACAAACAAGAACACGTTTCTAAAGAAAGATCTGTTGTTAGATGACTCCTTATCTGTAAAACTGAGGTATTTTACTAACAGAGACAGATCGCCTGGTTGCAAGGAGACGAGATCAGCACTCAAACACGTCCTCCGATCGTCCTCCGATGTCTCTGCGTCCTGCCCGTCCTCTGCCGGGACTCCCTGCAGGCCGAGGAAGCGGGGACACGCCGCGTCCCGCTTGGATGGTTGGTCCCGTCACAAGCAGGCAGAGTTAACCTGCCGGGGACGGCGGGCGAAGACAAACGCTCATAAATGATTTGGGCCGGCTCGTTAAAGATGCAGCATCTTCGCCTCGGCTCTGGGCTCAGACTGAAGCTGCTTTCTGAGCAGTTTGGAAGCTTTTAGCTCTGTATAAAATGAGAGGAAGAGGAGCTAAAATCTCCTCCTCCTCGTCAGCTTTGTGAGGAGCCTAAACCCGTTTCAGTAAAATGATTTCTCCAGCAGCCTGCAGCTTCGGTGTTTGTTTGTTACCGTCCGTGTGTTGAGCTCACACGTCTGTGGGTGTAAAAAGCCTGAAAGGGGGGCACCGGGCGGCAGCAGCAGCTAAAAGCTTCAGGCTGTTGTTGGCGTGCATCACTTCAGCGTTTAAAGCCTCGCAGGGAGTTTCCTCTTCACACCTGTCGGGAACAAAGACGGCGGGCGAGGTGCGTCTCTGGGTTTTATCTTTCATTTGTCTGAGCGGCTCTGAGCTGTTTGTTTGAAGAAGCTACGTTCTGATTTAGATTTCTAAATAAAACATGAACTCACGTGCTGTTAGCTGGGATTTTAACTCTGTAAACATGTTGTTTTATTCTCACGTATTGTTAAAGCAAACAGTGAGTCAGACTTTCCTCCGTCTGCAGAGAAGCTGCAGATTTAAACTCCTCCAGTCAGTTTTACAAGGAACCAGTCTGAATCATTCAGAAACAACAAATCTGATGAATCTAAACGACTGAACACGCTGTAAACTCAGACGGCCCTGATGTTTGTTTCACAAATATCTGTTTTCTCTTCTTCACACGCCGGGTTTAAATAAACTAGTCTGGATTTATTTTCTCTGGCTTGTTTAAAAGGTTAGCAGCTGATCAGCTGAAGGTCGACGCGTCCTTTAACGTCTTCTTGTTTCTTTCAGAGGCCGTTTGTTTTTAGTCCTGCCAAGTTCACGTCGAGCTTTCAGCTGAAATCCTGTTTCCTGTCAAACCGGGTCATCTTTACTCAAATAAAACCGTGGAAGTGATCTGTGTTTCTGCGACGAGCCGTCCAGTTGATCCCTGAATGATTATTAGTCAGGGTTATAATAATTATCTGAAAATGTTAACTCGAATAAACCAGAGCAAGTTAAAAACATTTCATTCCCTGAAGAAATGCATATCGCCCGCCGCCTTCAGGAGTTTTAAACTGAGATTATTTTATCTGTTTTCAGTCAAAGCTTAAAAATAACAGAATGTGTGACCATTAAATGCTCAGACACGTGTTGGGATGACTCTCAGCTACTACCAGACCAAATGTTAGCTCAATATCTGTCAGATTAGCTGAGTTGTAGCCTTGTTGGTGTCTTCCATTATTTTCTAATTTCAGCTGCTTGTTTCGGCTTCATTCGGCTACAAAAAATGCTTATTTTTACTGGTTGTATTGTTTTGACACATATCCTGATCCTAACTGGTACCAGTACCGGTCTAACCCAAACCCAGACTCAGTTCGAGCCCACCATGAGGACCGGACTTTGGTCCACGTCGGGACAACTGGTCCTGACAAGAAAACAAACGACAGGTGCACACCTTCACCTGTAATTCCTCTTTAAGTTTTTATTTTGTTTCATTTCTTACCTAACTGCCTTCCTCTGCCGGCTGACTACCTGAGCCCTGACAAACACCTGGGGAGGATGAAGAGGAGCTACACTGCCACCTGGTGGGCAGGTGAGGAACAACGGGCCCTGAAAACACAGCAGATGAGATGTGTGATTGCACAAAGTCCTTTATTTCCAGGATCTAAGAGCATATTTCAGCACAGCTCAGAGACAAACTGCATATTTAAAAAAAACAAACATTTCATAAACAGCTATAAACTTTAGTGAGAAAAGTCACAAAAAAAACAAGAAAACAGCATCTGGACAGTTTGGTTTCAAACCTGAACAGGTCATCTGTGGACAAAGTGGATTAAAAAGATTTTCACACAAAAAATGCTGCATTTGTGCTCCTTCATGGTGAAACACCGAACAAACAAAGTCCCAACTTCCTGTTATGGCACCATTTTTGTTTCATCTAAAGTGACAAACATGACAAAAAACACACAACTCTTAGGAACAATATTCATACATCATAAAGTCATAAAATGCTTTTTTTTTCCTCTAGGAGACTACCTTCAGTGCTGGAGAGAGTTTGTGATATTAAAGTAGTGCTTGTAACACATCATATCTACACATACACACATCTGGACTGAAACTGAAGTCTTTCACACAGTTTTTCATCTCATAAGTGCTTCTTAAATTATCTGTTTTATTAAAAAAAACACTAAAGTACAAACGAGGCAAATCTGTAAATGCATCTTGTTCATGATTGTCAGCAGCTGCAGGCGTTTCCTTTATTTGGTTGTTGTGTCGGTGCTAAATGCTAAATGCTGTCTCCTTCTGCGGATGGTTCGTGTCATGAACATGAAGCTGCCCTCAGGTCAGCCGAGCAGAGCAGCTCGAGGAAGGAAAGATCAGCTACCGCTCGCTCTGGGTGATTGGATCACAAGCAGAGAGGACGTGTTGGTTCAGATTTCTGATTTCTCTCTGAGACAAATAAAACTGAACGGAAACAATGACCTCTGTAATGAGCTTAAAAACCAAGACAAAGACTCTTCTGTAACCTCCTAATTTGATACTCCACTGCATCAGCGTCTAACGTAACAAACGGGTTAAATCTTCTGTTTCTGCGCCTTCTAACTTTATTTTTAAACAGCGCAGACGCAGAGCTAACAGCTAACGTTGAGTCTGTCTCAGCAGAAACGTACCAGGATCGGCATGAATTAGCCTCATGAGACGTGATTTCTGAGCGCAGAATCTGTTGTTCTCTGGTCAAATGTTCCAGATGTTCACCGGTCACTTTCTGAGCTTTTCTTCCGGTTAAAACCAGGATGATGACGGCGAGGGAGTCTCGAAACCCAGAGGTTTTCAGTCTCGTCGCCTGACTTTGAAACATTTCTGTTAAATCTGCAAATCAAATTTTTTCTCTCGTAAACGTCAGCGGACGGGTGTGTGTCTGGAACCGTCAGAACTGCATTTTGACAGGAAACATGTTCAGGTCTAATAAATCCTGCTGATGGTTATTTGTAATTAATAAAAATCTGGTCCATATCTGCCCGTCTTCCTTCCTGAGGTGTACTCCAGGTGGATTTCCTAAAACCGACCACACGGCTCGCTGAGTTCAGGGAGACGGAAATAGAAGATCCACCTTTTTTCTCACAGCTTTCCTGCTATTTTCAGTCGCAGCCGAGTGAGATACCGCCTTAAACAGCACGAAGCTAACAGATGCATTAAAGGTTCTCTGTAAATGTTTTCAAACCAGTTTAAGGAGAAAGTTTGTGTCTTCAGCAGCCCTGTTTTGGTACTGAACCCGCTGAAAGGTTGTTAAAACATCTGCAGAAAACTAAACCCTGAAACCTGCTCGAACAGCAGCTCAGGTCTGTTGAGACCAGTGTTTGATACCTTCACGTTAATATCAAGTAGAAACAAAAACCTGAGCAGCTGTGTTGATCTCGACCTGGTCAGCTGTTTGGTTTGACTCTTCTGATCAAGTAGCACCAGAGTTTAACACATAAACATCTGTAAATCTGCGTCAGGGCTTCAAGTGTTTGCTCCTGAATCAGAAATAAATCAGTTATTTACAGGCAGGTCCTCCTGTGTGTGTGTGTGTTGAGTGCGTCAGAGCCAACTCGCCTGCAGGATATAAAGTGTGTCCGGTGGTCCGAGGCTGCGGAGACAAGGCAGAGACCGAAGCTGTTCCCGCCGCCTCCGGCCACGAGACGAAATGCTTCTCCTGCCGGACGGATCGGATCCTCTCGGGCTGCGTCTCTAACGGACGTTTAAGTGCACAGGAAACCACGAACCTCTGTTTATCATTAAGAGAAGCATGAAATGCTGCTTTTTCTTTGCTCTACATCTAGATTGAAATAATCTGTTGGAGCTTCTGGTCCAGAAAGAATCTCATGGCTGTCAGGAATATTATAGTTTTTAATGTTTTACTCTCTGGTTTGTACTTGCATTTAAAATACTGCAGATAGTTTAGAAATCTCTAATAGTTGTTGTACATATTGTTGCTTTCAGATTCCTTCATGCTATAAATCCATAAACTCTGACTACAGCTTCTGGTTCAGTTGATTTAAATGCTCTTAGAGTCTGAAACGTGCACGTTTCTTCAGAGCACGTTGGAATTAAACCAACAGCTTCTTGCATAAGAGGAAAATACTCTTAAAAAGTGGATTAAAAGCAGCAAAAATGTGAGACCCAAACCTTCGCAGCAGCTTTCCTCAGGCCTTGGGGTGTTTCTGTACACATCAGACATGTTTCCCGTTCTGGCGAGCAGGAAGCTTTAACAGTTTCAAGGTTCAGGTCCGAGGAACAAACCAAAGTCTGGAGGAAGGTTTTTCTGATATTTTCCTTAAAAAATGCCCTCAGTGTCTCTGTGCCTCCTTCTCCATCAGGTCAGAGGAAGAATCCAGATTTCTGAGGGTCCTGCAGGGCGGAGAGTCCATCAGGGACGTCACGCGTCGCCACGCCGTTCCTGCCAGGAATTAGACACGTCCTGACGTACGCTGCGTTGGCGGCACTCAGGAGGCAGCCGTTATCCGCCTGAGAAACAAAACCAACAAAAATTCAGGGACTTTATCAGACTTTTATGGGACTTTCTCTTGTTTATCGGCGCTGTCTGTTTAAATCATCCGTGGAGGCTCCGCCCATCACCTCCAGCTGGTTCAAAATGGCGCACAGGTGGACCGATATGAGTCTCCAGCAGACGCAGCGCAGGGAGAGGCTACCTCACGTCGGGGTTTTATTCAAACGAATAAAACACATTTTTTCTGTCCTGACAACAGAAACAGAAGATTATCTGAGCGAGAGCAGCTTTAATGGGCTTCTGTCACATTAGTTGATAATAATCTGCATCATATGAGCTCACGTCCTCGTCGTGACTTTCCTCTTTCTGTCAGAACCCCGACCGGCGTCTTCTGCTGCCTTTTAACCCATGAATATTATTTAAATCTGAATCCTGATCTCTGCTCTTTAAAATCCTCCATATGTGATGGAATAACAGCTGAAGGGGAATGCTGCGTGTTTGTTTTAGCAGTAAGAACGCTGCAGAGATCCTCGTGATGCGCAGAGACAGCAGCGAGTCGTGTCTGGCTGCACGTCCCCCCCACCCCGCCCCCCGCCCCGCTGCGTTCGCAGCATTAGGTAATGATGATAGATAAATTGTAGGTCAGCAGCGCTCATGCCTGACTGGCCCGCCTGCCAGTTATTTTTCTTTCAGCGACAGCCACTGACCCTGAAGAATAACAGTGGAGGCTGAATGAGAGGGTGAGGTGGGGGGTGAGGGGGTGAGTGAAAGCCTGCTGGGCCCGGCCCGGCTCTGGGCCCGGCCCGGCCTTATTCTATTCATTATTGGACTCTTTCTCCTTGCTCATGTTTCTGTCTCTCTGCTGTTGTCTGGTGAAAAACAGACGAGCAGAAAAGGAGCAAGCAGCTGATCCGGGATCAGCAGCTGGGTTTACGACTCACAAACTCCAGTTTTCTCTCCTCTCCGTTTGTCTATTTGCAGACTTGCTGCTTTTTTGTTCAGGATAACGAGACGTTCCTGGTTTAAATGAAGTCTCAGCAGGTTTTAGTGAGAACTCTGAAAAAGTTAAACGTCTTCCCCTCAGAATGATTCTGGCTCAGTGGGCGACCCAAATATTGTTTGAGGAAGGTTCGTTTATTCTCAGTTCAACAAAACCTCTGCAGCTGTTAACTTTAATTAAGCTCAGTTATTAATAAACTGAGAGTCCGCTCCTCTAGGAGTTTTGTCCCTGAGTGATGGGAGGATGGAGCTGGAAATGATGAAGACGTCGCTCCGTCTACGTTCTGAACCTCATCTCCAACCTGAGGTGTGGATCATGACCGAAGGAACGAGATCCTGGATCCAAGCAGCTGAAATGAGCTTCCTCCAGGGCGGCCGGGTCCAGACTCAGAGATGAGGTGAAACCCAATATTCCTTAAAGAAATGCCGAAGCTTTAAACACATAATCAGACAATCTGTTTTGTCTTGGAGTCTGTGTTAGGAATGAGGTTCAGCTACTACCACACCAAATTTGAGCTCCACATCTATAAAACTGACAGCGTCTCAGTCTCAGTTCAGTCTCATGGACTCAACTGTAAAAGCGACTCCTGTCTCCTCCTCGTCTTATTTACACAACACGTCTGATGGCATCATGGCAGGTTACCCTGAGCTCTGTGTCGGCCCGAGGCCTCAGCCAGCCGACTTGGAACTAAATCTATTTTCACCGCGGAGAAAGAGAACAGCTCAGAGCCGCAGGGCTGCGGATCCTGCAGCGTTCGGTTTGTTGATGCTCGCTGAGATCTGAGGGCAGCTCAGGCGGCGGCTCAGGGAGTCCAGCCCAAACGACTCGGATCAGAACTGGCAGCTTCAGTCATTTGGAGAAGTTCAGAAACAAACATGAGTCGACTCGAGGGATTTGTTTCGATGATGAGGATGAAAACAACGAAAAGGATGTCAGAGAAAAGGAAGCTCCCTCCGCAGTTAACATAAGAAAAATTTAAATTCTAGTCTTTCCAAAACCTTACGTGCAGTTTGGAGCCACATTATATTAACATTAGTCAAATAAACGCAGTAAAAATAAGAGTGAATCTGTCTGAAGAAGTGATTCTTACCTTGTTGTCTGCGGTGGAGCTGAACACGCTGTAGTTCACCGGCGTCAGGCTGTCCTGCGGCGGCGCCAGATCCAGAAGCTGATCCAGCTCCGGAGCAGAGCTTTGTGGGGGTCCGTGGGTCAAACAGGACGGCGGGACCGCGCTCTGATGGTGACAGAGATCCGGCGCCGGCGGCCCGTTCAGCAGCGAGCCGTCTGAGTGTAATGTGTTGCTGTAATCTGGGACCTCCAGGCTCGCTGGGAAGGTGGCGTGCTGGCTCGGGAGGTAAGATCCGTCTGATGTCAGCTGATTCTGGAAGCCCAGTAAGGCGGCGCTGTCAGCGAGCAGCTGCCACTGGGACTCCAGATGTTCTCCGTTCAGCGGGGGCGGATCCTGGTCCACCCAGCTCACGGGTCCAGAACCCGGAGCAGACTGGATCTGAGTTCTCAGCAGCTGAGTGGCACCGATGTGCTGCTGCATCTGCAGGGACAGCTGGACGATGGGCTGCTGGGAGGCGTTCTGCTCCTCCGTCTGCAGAGAGTCCTGGACGTAGGAGAGGATCTCATTGTTGGTGAGCAGGTCGCTGAGGGAGGGGATGTGGGTCGGGTCCAGCTCCACCTGGATCATCCTCTCATCCAGCAGCAGCAGCTCCAGATCATCAGCGTTCAGGCCCAGATTCTCCAGAGCGCTGAAGAGCTCGCTGTTGGAGCAGGTCTCTCCTTCATCCAGAGACAGAGAGTCCAACGTGGACAGAAGAGGGTCAAAACTCAGCGGCGTCTCCCCGTTACACGTCCCCCCGTCTCCATTGGAAACAACGTTCCAGCCGGGGTCCTCGGTCCTGCTGCAGACGCTGCCATGGAGGGAAATCCTGGGCTCCACGTCCGGTTGGCTGACGTAAACAGACTCGTCCTGCCTCATCAGCGCCCCCAGCAGAGAGTTTGGCTTCAGCTCATCGGCAGAACTCTTGTCCACTTTGCCCTTCTTGGACTTGCTGCCTTTAGCTTTGCCCTGGAAGGAGTCGGGGAAGCCGTGCAGCGGGTAGCCGGTCTGGTAGAGAAGAGCCTCTCCGGTGGCGAAGGTGAAGGGGAGGTGCATGGAGCGCTTCCTCAGGTGCTCCCCTCCCTCCTCCTCCCTGAGGAGGAACAAACAAACTGATAACGACAGTTCAGCTCAGAAAAGGTGCAGGAGAACCAGGAGGGAGCTCACGCTAAAGGCCTCTGGGTGGCGATGATGTAGTCCGGTTTGCCGTTCTTGTAGACGAGTCGAGCGTTGGACTGGACCCACTTCCATCGGTTTTCCTTGGTGAGGAGTCTGAAGACGGTCAGGCCGCTCTCACCTGTCTTTATCACTGAAAACACATCAATCTGTGACTTTTACTCTTTCCAAATCCCACAAAAACACTGTTCTCTTCAGCAAACTGGCTTTAATGACGACTTCTTATGCTTATTTTAGCCAGCCTTTTATTACTTTTATCTTATGCAGCCTAAACCCTTATTTAAATCGGTCAACTCTGAGGTTTCTCTCCAGTTTGCTGGGCTCGTGTTGTTTTCATGATTAGGAATATTTGCTCAGCTGTAATCGGATGTGATTCCACTCTGCAGACTCAGCGATGTGAGGCGTTACCGGCTGCATTAAAGCTCATTAGTCACGTGATCTGTGTCAGCATCCAGATGTTCAGCCAGCTGCAGAAGGTGAAGCCGTGTGTCCTGACTGACGCTGATCTGCTCTGATGAGAATACGAACGTATGAAGACACAGAACCACCGGTCCAGCTGTGCTCCGACTGAGACCAGAACCAGCTCAGAGCGAATCAGAGGAACCTGTCTTTGCTTCAACCCGTCTGTCACTCCTGCTGCACATCCGCACACCTGCCCTACCCTCACCTGCACCGTCAGACCTCTCTCCTCCACAGGTCCTCTGGACCGCCCTTCATCCTGTCTTCCTCCCTTCCCGACCCCCCCAGATTAAACCCTCTGAGTTCACAGCAGCAGTTTATCTATTGCTTCGACCTAAAACAGGCATTTCCGTGGCAACGTTACACTTCCTGTCACCTTTAAAAGCGATTTACTGAAAATAAAGCAGCTCCAGCACACAGAGAGGTCAGAGGTCACATATTTATGACACTATTTTTATTCTTCTGTAACTGCTGACTCACAGGAAGAGTTTCCCTTTGCTTTGTTTATTAAAATAAACACTTTTCTGCTTCACAGTATCTGCTTTAAAAATAGAAAGTGATTATTTTAGGGTTTCTATAGTAAGTTTGGACTAAAAGAGATTATCTTTGCTAAATCTGTGTCCTTGTTTTGTTTACTACTGATGCAGTTTTGACTCGTGCTCCAGGAGGATTACAGGGAAAAATACATAAATTTCACAGATTTTATTTATTTTTAAATGGTTTATGTGTCAAAATGCCAAAAATAAATCTTCTACAGTTCAGATGAAAACCAGCAGAGCATCCAGTCGTGTCTGCGTTAACCTCCGGTGTGCATCGGAGCGTCTGTTTCCAAACACATATGTCGGCACCTAAAGCCTGATTACGTGGTTATTTGTGTGTGTGTGCGGTAACAGCCATGCAGGGCGCCATGGTAACAACTAACCGGGTCATCCGGGACACGAGCTAAGTAGGACACTCTCAGCT
>NC_051452.1:5233435-5239033 GCF_001649575.2 Kryptolebias marmoratus | reverse complement strand
TTAAACCCTGAGGAGACCCTAACCCTAGCCGGGGGACAAAAGGCCCTAACCGCCTAAATCTCGAGGTGACCCTAACCCTAGCCCAGGGCCAAAAGGCCCCCACCCTTTAAACCCTGAGGAGACCCTAACCGTAGCCCAGGGCCAAAAGGCCCCAACACCTTAAATTATCAGTTATTACAGAGAAGGTGTGTAAAAGTTTCATAATGAAACTAAGATATTTTTTTTTTGTACCAAAGCTTTAAAGGGGAAATAAAAAGCAAAGGAACAAGCTTATTATTTCAAATTTCTGCAGTTAATTTTCTTCCAAAGTTGATTTTGTTTTCCTCGTTATGACTCTACAGTTAGTCCTGATGATATTTAACTTTTTGTGACATTTAAGGTCGCTTTTTGTTTTATTGATTCTAAGTTTGTGTTAAAAGGCTGAAAAACAAACATTCACTCCTTCGAGGAATACAAGGATGTGTTGATGATTTATGCAAAGTTTTCAGCTAATAGTTTTTTGGTGGTTAAAATTATAATTTTGCACGTGTCAAACTGAGTCTTTTTTAATAATTTCTAATAAAGAAGTAGAAACTAAATGTGCCTTTGGGACCAGCTAATTTAACATCCAAACCATCCAAATCAGAACCTGTAAAAACTGCTGATGAAGACTCAAACAGATTACAGGAACGACTGCTTAAAGGAAATTATACAGAGACTGAAGGAATGACTCAAGACTTTTACACAAAAATAAACAATCGTTAGTAAAAACTGAATCATTTTTCAGTTTTTGAGCCGAATGAAGAAGAGGAAACGGTTCAGAGGTGACTGACCTAAACAGCTTTTCCTTCTCTTCTGTCTGAATTATTTTTTACAACTGAATTCTGAAAGAGTTGAGACGTTGTGTCAAATTTAAATAAAAAACAGGTTTGGAATAATTAGAAATTCTCAGGAAACCATATTTTATTAACAGTGGAACACAGGAAACATATCAAATGTTGAAAGATTGTACCTTTTTAATTTTTTTAATAAGGATACCTTTAAATTTAAAGGAAGCAACTCATCTCAGTAAAGTTGTTTCAGGAGCAACAAAAGGCTGTAAAATAAAATGGGATGAATCAGAAACATCTGGAGGAGCGTTTTATAACTAATGAGGTTAATTCTCAGCAGGTCAGTCAAAGGAGTGGGGATAAAAAGATAATTTAGAGGCTGAATCTGTCAGAAGGAAAGATCGGCAGAGGTTCACCAGGCTGAGAGAAACTGTCTGAAAATATATCAGAATAAAGTTCCTCAACAGAACATTGTGAAGACTTTGAATCTCCATCAACAGATCTGAAGAATCTGTAGAAACCTCTGAGGTCAGAGGTCAGGGCTGGTTCTGGTTCTGGTTCTGCTCAGGAACACTGTCTGTAAACACAGTTCACCGTGCCGTCCACAGATGCTGCTTAAAGCTCTATCAGGCAAAGAAGAAGCCAGATGTGTCTCCTCTGGACCAAAGAGGAGAGCTGTTCTGAAGTCAGCCTGCCTCTCTGATGGTATGGGGGTGCATTAGTGCCTCTGGAAAGGATCTCCAGGTTTTAGAACAACATCTGCTCCCATCCAGGACTGCTGAACAGACAGAATGGGACAACCTCAGGTCCAGATGTTTACAGCCTGATGGAGATGCTGCACAGAGGGGAACATCTGGAACATCTTTACAGAGCTGCTGTCTTGAGATTAATTTTGATATTTTTGTTCTACTGTAAATAAAATTTAAGTTTATGAGATTTACAAATCATTGCATCTTGCTTTTATTTACATTTCACACAAAGTCCCAACTTTTTTGGAACTTGGGGTTATCAGTACTGTAAAAAAAAAAAAAAAAACGAGCATCACTTCCTGAATCCTGAGTTTACTGTTAAACAGAAGGTCAAAGGTCAGGGTTGACTGAGCTAATAAACAGTCCTGACACGCTTAATAGTGACTTCAGAAAAAGCAGCTTCCTGAAGTATTAATCCTTCAAATCTGCAGTAAAACTAGTCAAAAGAAACCCGCCTTCCGCAGCGAGGAGGTAAACGCTGCTCCGCTGGCAGACGACAGAGCCGCTCATCGAGGCCGCTCATCAGCAGCTCCTCTCAGATCTCCACACGCTTGCTTCCACGCCGCCTGATTCCCCATCAGTGAGTTATTTTGGGGAATTAGGCCATCCGCCAACAGCGTAAAGCCCTGGAGACTAAACCAGAAGAGCTTCTGTCAGCCTCCCACCTTCCTCCCTGCCCTCCCACCTGCAGCTCCGTCACACCCTGAACGCAGCAGAAAACTACAAATTAAACACAAAGAAGAAGAGTTTACACTCACAGCTGCAGCTCTATGGGTTTTCTAAAACCCAGGTGAGGAGAAAACTAGTATTTAGGAAGCGTGTGTGTAAGAAAGGGGGGCTTTTTCAGGTTCTCTAATTAATTTCAGAAGGAAACTAAAACAAACATCAAAGCAAAGCTGCAGATTAAACTGGAATTAAAGCTAATTCTGCAGGAACTTTATGCTGTTATAACAACCTAAAGTAACATTTAGGAACAACCTGAGGAACAACATGAAGACAGGTTTTCTTTACTGCTGCTGAGGAGCCACACGAAGGCTTGGATTTGAACAGTTTTAATTAATTTATTGTCTGTAATCTGTAAGTCTGTGCTGTAAAAATAATGCTAAATAACCCACTGAGACTCTGCATTGACTGACAATCTTAAATAACTTAGACTGATATAAGGGACATAAAAACACACATTTTGTTTCTTTATTTAGTCATAATCTTATAATTATTGCATCGAATAAAAACGTTTTGTCTTCACCTTCGTGACAAAATCTGCTCATTATGAGGTTTCTAACAGACCTCTGTTCAATGTTTGCTGTGTGGAAATGTCATTTTTATGTGTTGATGAAAACCGTCATCATCTGATGAAGATCTCCAGTTAAAGTTAATAAAAGATGACCTGAGCTCGACTGATTGGACCAGAACAAACTTCTTTCTTTCATGATGGATTTTCCAAACCAACACAAGAGGCAGGTAGGCAGGTAGGATTCCAGTCCGCCCACCTTCGGCCTCTGAATCCACGTCTGGCTGCTGTCTGTGTGTGTGTGTGTGTGTGTGTGTGTGTGTGTGTGTGTGTGTGTGTGTGTGTGTGTGTGTGTGTGTGTGTGTGTGTGTGTGTGTGTGTGTGTGTGTGTGTGTGTGTGTGTTTATGCAGATATGACCTTCTCGCTGTGTTTCTGTGGATGAAGCTTCAGGCAGACGGGGATTGAATTAAACTCCGGGAGAAAAGAAGGGAAGAAGTAAAATCATCGGCCTGTTTTACCTTCCTCTCTTCACCCACTTCACTCCCCCGTCCTCCCCCGTCCTCCCCCCTTCACACACAACCATGTGCAGTATCCAACCCAAGAAGCAAACAAATCAAATCAGACCAGCGGCAGGAAATGGGAGGTAGGTTGACACCCAGCTCCCCCAGTTTAACTCGCCGCTCCTTCTCAAATATTCTCTGATGGAAACCAGGTCAAAGTACCAAATTTGCACTTACATTTGTTGGTTTTGCTCTTGAATGTTCACTTCATGTCTTTAAAAACCAGTCTGACACTTGATTCTGGTTCATGTCGGACTCTGCAGATCTGAATTATTAGCAGAATAAAGTTCAGCTCAGAACATGAAGAATCTGACCGTCTGTCTGCAGATCCAGAGTTTCCTCCATCAGCTTTAACGTGACACAAGCCTGGACAAAATATATCCCGAGTAGAAAAACTTCAGCTGATCAAATAATTACTTAAATGAAAAGATTTGTCCTATAAAAGAGACTGTTGAGATGAAAACATCTGATCTAGAGGAATGCAGGCCTTAACTTTGCTAAATCCAGATAAAGTTGGAGACTAGTTGGTGAAGAGAAAGAACGTAAACGTTCTGAGTGTTCCTGACCAGCGAGCCGTGTGGTCGTATCGTTGTGTGCACAGCTTGCAGCCGCGGATGTTTTCTGACAAAATGCAGCTTCGGCACTGAAATTTACAGAAAAGAGTCTGAGACAAGCACAACGACTTTTTGGAGAGAAAATTATGTGTTCCAAATTCAGTCAACAGGACTGTGAGTCTCTGGGACTCAGGCGAGGAAACTGAGAATGTTTTGAGACGTTTTGGAGAATCCATCAGTGATAACCTGGTTTAAATGTCTGAGATAATCTGTTAAATTTAAAGCCAGAGTCAAGCAGCACAGTAAACCAGTAACACTGTCGGAACCATTCAGAATATCAGAAGGTTCAAATAAATTCATTTCTGTTTTATTGATGAAGTTCTCCATCCGTGTGATTCAACCAGGCCTGAAAGGCAACATGGCCGCTCGTTGGTACAAACAAACAGATCTGAAAGTCGTCAGCAAAGTCATGAAAGGAGATTTTAAGCTTTTAGGAAATGGAACCTTGATTTAGCAGATAAATGCAACAAGAAGAGGACAGGACCAACGATGGAGCCTTGAGGGACCCCAGTAAGAAGATGAGACATGACTGAGTTCTTCCTTCTGAGTACGACTGTGCCTTTAACGAGACAAAACCTGAGAGAAGAAAGCATCCATTCTCTTCCTCTCATCTGTGGTCGGGTCACAGAGGTACCAGGTCCAGGAGGGAAACCCAGACCTCCCTCTCCAGGTCCACCTGGGGGATCCTGAGGTGTCCCCAGACCAGAGAGGACGCTCTGGTTCTGCCTGATGAGGAGCAGAGGATCTTCTCTGAGGGTTCTCCTCACCTTGTCTCTGATCCAACCAGCCGACAGAAGAAGCTCATTTCAGCCACTCGGATCAGAACCAGACCCCCAGAATTATGAGATCTGTTTCTGTGATGAGCTTTAAAACCAGATTCTGTTTTCTAAACCATGAAAAAATTCAGTATTTTTCTTTAACCTTTAATAAAAAAAGCAACTAATTTATGACGACTTAAAGGTTCTCGGAGACCAGCTGTTTTATTTGGACTTAATATTTGGTTTTCTTGGTACCATTAATGTATAATCTGAGTGTTAGCTGAGAGTTAACCAGTCAAACACATTAACTCTGAGTCGGTTTTACTTTTCCATGTTTCTCCAACATGTTCACCAAACCTCTGCACTGTTTTGACTCCAGACTTCAAACAGGAGAAATAAAAAAAAAGAAAAAGCTTTGTTTGACCCTGATTGTCTCGACTTCAGCCGGAACTGGAACCCATTCGATCGCAGCACAAGTATTTAATGTATCTGCTGTTCGTGTCTGTTTATTCGTTTCAGTCAGAAAGGAGCTCCTGTCGGCTCATCTGGGTTGAAAACTGGTTCCAGGAGAATTATTCTCTGCTTTAGTGGTAAAAGTGTTCAAATCTCTGAGCTGGAGTTAAAGGCTTCCACACGACAGCAGCAATCTGCTTTCATGTCGTCCTGTCAATCTTTCCTGAGGAGTAGGCGTCACTTTTTTCTTTTTTCTGTCCTCCCCTCCCTTCCCAAGCCTCCAAACTGTGGATGTATCTCATTTGGCAGGGAGCCTCTTCGTATTTCACTTTTCAGCAGACGCCTGTTCGTCTCTTTTTTCCTCTCCTCTTTCTTTTCCCCAACAACTTTTTCTTTCCCTTCCCTTCCTCCGCCGTCTTCTCC
>NC_051452.1:5221487-5233318 GCF_001649575.2 Kryptolebias marmoratus | reverse complement strand
CCCCCCCCCCCCTCGGAGCAGAAACACATTTCAATGACACGCCCACGCCTGGGCCTGTCAGCCCCTCACCCTGTCAGAGCGCCCACGCCGCTCCGCTCCCCTCGGTCTCCTCCCCTCTCCAACAGCCCACGTCCTCAACACTCTGCGCTCGGAAAAAGCAGCTCTTTCTATCCAAGTTCCTCTTTAGGAGGACAGATTAAACCAAAAAAGCAGAGAGGAGCGGTGTGATTCAGTCTCCAGGCGGTGGAAGTGTCCCTTTTCATTTCAAAGGAAGGAGAAGGGTTCGAGTGAACAAAAACACACTGAATAATTAACACAAAGACGGCTGCCTCCACCCTGGGCTCTGCTGCACGGGTGTTGACTTGTTGGGTTGCATCGGTGTTGTGATACTGTTGTATTGTTGTGTTGTTGTTGCATTGTGCCACATCATGTTGCTGCTGTATTGTGTTGTTGTTCTTGGGTGGCAGACACGATGAGTGTGGATGTAACCTTGTATTATGTTGTGTTGTGCTGCACGGGTGTTGACTTGTTGTGTTGCATTGGTGTTGTGTTGTTGTGATGCTGTCGCATTGTGTCAGGTTATATTGTTACAGTATTGTTGCATTATTGCTGTGTTGTTGTGTTACGTTGTGTTGCGTTGCTGCTGTATTGCTGTATTGTTGCTGTGTTGTTGCGTTCCTGCTGTGTTATTGCGTTGCTGCTGTGTTGTTGTGTTGTTGTTGCATTGTGTCACGTCACATTGCTGCTGTAGTG
The DNA here is from genome assembly GCF_001649575.2 of Kryptolebias marmoratus. Lineage (NCBI taxonomy): Eukaryota > Metazoa > Chordata > Actinopteri > Cyprinodontiformes > Rivulidae > Kryptolebias > Kryptolebias marmoratus. Next base: position 5,232,565 of record NC_051452.1, on the reverse strand, counting down.
TTGCGTTGCTGCTCTGTTGTTGCATTGCTGCTGTATTGTTGTTTTTGTATTGTTGCATTACTGTTGTATTGTTGTGTTGTTGTTGCATTGTGTCATGTCACGTTGCTCCTGTTTTGTTGCGTTGCTGCTGTGTTGTTGTGTTGCTGTTCTTGGGCGAGTGTGGATGTGACTTCAGTGGGAAGAAAAGAGGTTGTGAAATCAGAAAACAGGTTCTGTCTCCACTAATCAGAACATATTCTTAGAGTTTATGATGCAGTGTGTGAGCGTGCATGTGCGTGTCTGTGTGTGTGTGTGTGTGTGTGTGTGTGTGCAGGGCTGGAGCCGGTGTGTTTGCAGAGTCTTACTTTGTGTCTGTTGAGAAAGTGTGGGATGGTATGAGCGGCTTATGTCTGACTGAACATGTGTGTGCCTGCGTGGGCAGGCAGTGTGTATAGGGGCGATATGTGTGTGTGTGTGTGTGTCTCTGCACACATTACACTGGTGTGGGCGTTTTGGGCAAGGATGTGTGTGGGTGTAGTGAGCGTAGGCGGAGGTTATGTGACATACAGATAGAGACTGCAGTGTTCCTGCAGTGTGTGTGTGTGTGTGTGTGTGAAACTTTGCTGCAGAGTGTGAAGAGCAGAAGCAGCTATAAGGGCCCTCCTGCCTACAAATGTGCCAGCGTGGAAATCTGCTGCCTTCTTCTCCACGACTTCCACTTTAAATCACCTCCGTGAAGAAAAACACTCGCAAAATGTGTCACGCCAAAACGCAGAAAGGATACAACAACAACTGCTGGGGAAAAACTTTTCTCCTTCAGACACAAGATCCAGTCAGCTCGTAAGAAATAAACTATAAATGCTTTTAAAACTTCACCACAAATAAAGCAGCAGACGTTTAAATCTACAAGCGTTGGACCATTCCCAGAACGGCTTCCAGAAACCTGAAGAAGCTCCAGGAACTTCTCAGAAAAGTTAAAAACTCATTCAGGAACTTTGGATGGTCTTAAAGATGCAAACTTTTCATTTTATTTAGGAGGAAATCTTTAAATTACTCATGACTTAATGATGACTTAAATGTTCAGAGATCAGTTTGTCTCGGATTATCTTTGCCCAAATGTCTAATAATGAATTTTCTCCTGGTTTGAAACGTTTCGGCAGTCGTGTTTCCTGGTTCGGTCACATTTTGACACGTTCAGAATGACTCACTCGGCTCTGATCGGGGTTCAGTTTGTGGCTGAACGCTTCAGCAGCTGAAAGGTTAAAACGTTTGAGGATTAAGCTGTGAAATGACACATTTCTGAGTAAATATCAACGTCGCGTGTTTACCTGTGGCTGAAACAAAAGGGAGGAGGGGGTCATAAAGACATATCTGAGCTTTCCTTTTTTACAAACCTGAGACTAAATAACTCCCGACCTTCGTCGTCCGTCAGCAGTTTAGGTTTCGATTTAAGAAGACAACAATGAAATAAATGTGGATAAACTCTTTTATCTTATTAAGACAATAAAATGTTTTTCATTGATTTACAGACGCTGCAGCTCCTAATTTGTAGGTTTTTTGTTATGTTCTGGTTGTTAATAAAGTTATTTTAACCTTTTTTAAACTTGTTTATTGATGGATTCTTGAAGATGTTTTGCGACGTGTTGGCCCTCGGTGTTCGTGCTGTTAATGACTCTCAGCTACTACCACGCCATCTGTCAAACAGACTGAGTTACAACTATTTCTGTTTGCTAAGGTCAATTAGCTGTGTCGGCCATCTTGAATCAGGTTACCTCTAATGGTTTTATTAAAATCCATCCAGTGGTTCATGAGATATTTTGCTAACAAACATACAGAGAGGTAGCTACATGATCACCCACTTTTTATTTCTGTAATTGCTTTTTGATTAGTATTCTTAATATTTTTAAATGGTTCCTCTTAGAGAAAAGTTTATTCATGTTTGTTAGTTTACTCAAATTACCTGTTATAGTTACACCAAACTTACTGTGAACTAAAATGACCTGATTGATGTTTTTATTTCTGTATTTGATTCTGTTGTTGTTTCTGTGTTGTGAAGCACTTTGGATCGCCTTGCTGCTGAAATAAGTAAATCCACTTCACTGTTACAGGGGTGAGTAATAATGAACGAACTGCATGTTAAAGTGAAACTGATGACGAGTTTAAATGGATTTAAATCTAAGGATTCTGGGTGCTCCTCAGGTTCTCCTCACGAGCTTCGATACGAAGACACCAGGTGTTGCTAACCTGTGCGCCTCCAGCAGGAAAGCTCCCTGCCGACACGCTGACGTGGCGTGGAGGGGGGGGGTTGCCCTTTCTGTCCACGCAGAGGCCTCAGCGACCCTCGCCGCCCACGGCGCCTACAGTCTGAGAGCTGCTGACGTCTGACACGTCTGCTATCTGACGCTCCCTTCGCCACGACCCCACACTGCAGTCAGAGAGAAACCAGCGTCCCTCAGAGCGTGTGGAAACACCTCAGCTCGGAGTTTATCTCAGGGTGTGATTAATCTGCTGAGAGAACCAGTCTGGCCTGCTGCAGAAAGGTTACGACTCCATATCAGGCTGCTTTCAAACAGATGTGACAAAAGATGAAGAGGAAAGCAGGAGGAGGGAGAGAAGAAGAAAAACTGTTGGAAATGATGAAACAATGCGAGCTACAAGGGCGTGAACAAAGTTGAGGCAGGCTTTGAAGTGCAGCCACACATTTTGCATGATTATCGCTGTTAAGTTTTTGATCTCCAGCCAGCAGGCACGAAAAACAACAGCAGCTTGGGATTAGTTCTCCCTCCCCCACTCACACGCCTACCTTGCCAGCATAAGTCCCTGACTCAATTAGAAAAAAACCTCTGCAACTTAGGGCTCCTCACGCACAAGTACCCACATCACCCTGCCCACGTCCCTGCAGCACATCACAGGCTGCATCGCTTTAATCGCTGCTACAATGAACGCTCAGGGATTTGTCTTAGTGACATTAATGCAGACGGCGAGTGTACACACCGACGAGACCGCTCAGAGACAGCAGGGCCCAAATAAAAATGGATCCTCCTTTAATTCAGTGTCAGATAGAATCCACAGAGGCTGCTGCATGGACACGCTCAGAAACACTGAACTGGTCAGAAGCATCGAGATGATCTGATGACTTTTTATTCAGCATCTGCTTTGATAAACGATGAATAATAAATATGTTTACCTCTTGTACAAACTGACTCTGGAAAATTGTGTTCACTTCTTAACTGACAACCAGATCAGAAGCGGGTTCTGTAAAACCACTCGGAAAATCTCTTTCTGTTGTTTTAAACCACAGAAGAAGAAGAGCTGAGGTGAAGACAGATAAGTATCTGTGCGGCTTTATTACAGTTAAAAACCTGCGTGACTTTCAGCACAGTTAGGATCCAGTGGTTCCAGTTTCTCTGAAGAGACAGAGCTTTAAAATGTGTTCATGAAGCAACCAGAGGGGAGATTAAATCTTCAGAACCAAGTCCTCCTTTTTAACAAATAATTAATAAAACAAATCAGACATTTCTAAAACATGTTTATATTCAGAGGCAGTGAGTTGTAACGATGAACATGATGCTTCAGGAAAAGTGAGCGGTACCAGTCCAGAGTTGGACCTGGAGGACGTGTGAGGACAGAGGATGGATTTAACATCTCACACACCTCAGAGACGAGTCACGATGTCTTCAGAACGTCTCCTGGAGAGCCTGCTTCAGATGTTCCTTCAGACTGGCTGCAGTGCTGACGGATCATCAGCGAGACCACTTCTGTAAAAGCTCCGGAGCTACAGGTGTGTTAACACAACGCCAGGGCGGAAAGACGTCAGCAATGACCTCAGAGAAGCAGCTGCTGCTGCCTGTCAATCTGGGAAGGGTCAAAGGTCATCTGGAGTCCATCATTCTACAGAGAGAAAGAAAACCTTTAAGACAGCTGCTGATCTTCACCCTGAAGGTCAGACCGTGCAATGAGCTCCATCTCAGACTCTACAGGCCTCAGTCAGCAGGTTAAAGGTCAAAGGTTAAAGCCTCTTCTCTCTAAGAACAACATGGCAGCACGACTTAGGTTCATCTGAAGGAACCAGAAGACTTCTGGACCAGAACCAGACCAGAGGACAGATGTTTACCCAGAATGCACTGCAGCTGTCAGCACGGTGGTGGAGGGCTGATGGTTTGGGCTGATTCTGAAGTCAGATGTGAGGCCATCTGTCCAACAAACAGGACAATGATCCCAAACACAGCAGAACGGTCCAGAACCAGAACCAGAACCTCAGAGAGCTGAGCAGAAACAACGCTGGAAAGAAGAGTGGGCCACAACTCCTCCACAACCATGACAGTTCTGCTGCTATCAATGAGGTATTAAATCCAGGGGGAAATCAACCGTTACTCTGGAGTTATTTTTGCCCGCTCTTGATGAAACAAACAAGGAACCCTGTGGATGAATATAAAAAAGTTCCTCTTCCTGCTAAAAACCCTCTCAGATCTGTGGGTTTATTTACCAGCACCACCCAAAGCAGAATCAACTTTCTAAACACAAGAATTACTCAGGAATTCAGTTTCCAGCTTCCCAGTCCAGCGGCGCTCACTGCTTCCGCATCCAGGAAGTAAAACATTTATTTACTGGAAGGTGGAAGTAAAGCTCCAGTTCAGAGAGAAAATGTAAATGCAGATGTAAATGTGGGTGACCAGTAAATCTGATGAGGAATGCTAATGCTGCCTTGTTGGTGGTGATGTGGGAGATCCTCCAGCTGAAGTCGCTCAAAGGGAAACAGTCAGCTCCATTTACATTTACACACCTAAAGTTCCAGGAACTGAAGCTCAGAGCCTCCCATGAATCTCACCATGAGTAACCCTGAGGTCAAAGGTCACATACCAGCTCATGAGATATTCTGCTAACACACAGACAAACACACACAAGTTACATGATTGCTCATCTTTAGTGACAGCGGCTGATAAAAAGTTAATCAATTACTGTAATGTTTTCCAGGTGGTTTTCTTTGCTTAAGGATGAATGGGAAATCTCTTTAGCTTAGTTCAGTTTTTTTTGGAAAATCCACATTTTGAACTTCTGAACGGTCCAATCAGTGCGAGCCTCTTCCATGAACTGACATCCTATTGGCTGTGAAAGATCCCTCCTCGAGCAGGAAGCGGATCAGGGTCATAAAACTTTGTCTGCTCTCTCCTCATTGAGAGTCGGCAGGAAGCGGTTCTCCTGCAGGCTGCGGGGGCCGGAGGAGGGCCCGGGTGGAGCCCGATCAGGCTGGGCTACCAGCCGCCCACAGACAGGCTCGGCTGGGTGGGCGTCATCTATGGAGCGATTGATCCCAACCAGGACAAAAAGTCCCCCTGTTGTCCTGCTCGACCAGCAGCAGCAGAGTTTCTGCAGCAAACTGTTATTATTTAGAGCTTTAAAGAAAACTGCAACATATTCCTGCTTCAAACACCGAGGCTGCTGCTGGTTTTATCATCACAGACATGCTACAGCTTTTAGAAAGGAAGTTCAAGATATTCCTTCGATTTTATGTTTGTTTTAAAGCTAATTCTGAGTGAGGTTAAAATGCTGCTCAGAGACCAGAACCAAACTAAAACTTTGCAGCAGAAAAAAAACATTTATTTCAAAAGTCAAGCAGGTGCCGTGATCAGTGTTGTTGGTGAGAGAACTGTGGAAAATGTGAAGCTGCTGTGGGACTCCGGTGTCTCACCACCGTCTCCTTTGAAGTCCAGGCAGCCATGTTGGGGCGGCGGCGGTGGCGGCGGCTGATCTGGGTTCAGTGTGGAGGTGTTTGCTTGGAGAGGAGGAAAGGTCACGACTACAGAGCGAGCATCCTTTACTCTTTCAGACAGACGTCAGAGCTGTTACTCAGGTGGTGCCGTGGGTTTGAGGCTGACTTGAACACTGAAGGAGTTTCTGGCGGAAACTTGATTCGCTCAGAAAGCAGCAGTCCCAGTCCCGAATAAATGTGTTAACCAGACTAATTCTTACCTTAAAGACTGCAGAAATTATCCTACCTGAAGACAAATATGCACCATTCAGTTCTGAATCATTTAAACGTCTGTAACCTGTTTACCTCTGAGACGACTTCCACTGTGAGCCGGCCAGTTTGGCGAGAGTTCATAATTTTATCCTTGAGCAGATGAAGCAAAGAACGACAGGAAGGAAGACCTTTTAGCGAAGCCACACCTGTAACACACCTGAAGGCAGGCTGACGGATGTGTTCACTGATGATGTGGCAGAAAACAGAAGCAGATGGATCAAGTTCTAAAGTGCAAATATGAGCTCAGGTGGAGAAGAAGATGCAGCACCGAAGTACAGATGGAAAAAAACAACAACAAATAATCTGGAGAGGCTGAGCCAGGCGGCAGATTGGAATCTGATGGAGCTGAATTCACTCACTGCAGACTAAACAAATGAACACATCAAAAAACAAACCAACCAACAACAAAATGAACTAAAGAACCGAGCAGCGTGTGTCATCTGTTTGTTCTGATGTGTTTGCATGTAAAGAAACAAATGTACTTTAACAGTTCTGTTCCTGCATTATCATTCTGACGCAGATGAGTCTTAAACCTAACGATGATAAGTCAAAGGTCATTCTGTTTGGAGCTGCAGATGCGTCTCCTCCACCTGACAGCAACATCTGCTGGAAGCTGCAGATGCGTCTCCTCCACCTGACGGCAACATCTGCTGGAAGCTGCAGATGCGTCTCCTCCACCTGACGGCAACATCTGCTGGAAGCTGCAGATGTTGGAGCATCTAAAAACAAAAAGGTTATCATGTAATTAGTCCAGTTTGTGACTCTTCACTCTGCAGCTCATTTTGTGACGATTGTTATTCTAATTCATCATTAATCACACAGCTGAGCTGCACAACAACTTAATGAATAATAATTCATGTTTAATCCACATCATCAGGGTTTATGAAATGTACACAGCACTCAGGATCTGATCCTCAGACGGAACATTTTAGCTTCTCCTGATCATTTGATGGTGATAGATCGAAGAGGCACAGCCTGGAAACACTGATCCTTCAAAAGGTAGAAAAAAAAAACGAACATTAAACTGCAAAATGCAAAAAGGCATCAACTATTGTGACCAGTGGATGAAAATGTTAATTTGCTCCTTTGATAAAGATGCATGTCATTTCCAAATGTGATTACACAAACAGAATGGTGAGCTTGTAATGGGCTTAGGATGTTTTAAAATATGTGACAGAGCCTGCACAGTGTGAAATCCACAAAAGAGCCCCAAAAGGAAACCTGTAAGCTTAAAACCAGAGAGGGGCCGACAGCGGCTCCCTGAGGAACGCCGGGATTAAAGCTTCTTAAAACGGGATGGAAACGTTTAAGCAGATTATTAAAACACAACCAAACCAGAAACAGACAGGTTCTGGGATCACAGAGCCAAAAGCTGTGATCTGCAGCCATGAAGTATTTCCTGAACCATCCCTCCAATTAAAGATGATTTTGTTTAATCATGAAATCGGCGTTTTGTTACCGATAACAGGTGACGCTGCGGCGCTCACAGTCCTGCAGGAACACAGGCGAGGTCGGGCTAACAGCCAGCTGGGTGACGGCAGAGCGACCATGACAGCTGTCTGCTCTCATACATGTTAGCTGTCTGCACACACACACACACACACACACACAGTGACTGTAAAACACACAGGATGGAGGCAAACATCAACATAACGCCATAAACTGCAAATAAAAACAACATACAGAGATTTGCATTTAATTTTAATCCTGTAAAACTATTTTTACTCTTCATATAACCTCAGATTCTGTAAATTTATGGATTAAAATAACTTCTAAGATCCCACAGCGTCTACAAGTTTCATATAACAGTGTTTCATTAAGCAGGAAACGTCCAATAAAAGCTGATAAACTCATCAAGCATCATGAACGTCAAACAGACTGCTTCTGCAGATCTTATAGCTGTTGTTCTGAAGATTAACTAAAAGCTGTGATATAAACACAGCAGAACGCAGCACCACATGGGAAACCATCGGATACTAAAACGAGCATGTCTGTTCTAAAAAAAGGCTAAAATTTCTCAATCCAAGAGGAGAACAAGAGGCGAGCAGCCGTGAGAGTCCCAGTCTGCAGCTTCCTGCCAGCGTGACTCAGACCGGACTCTGCAGGGAGTCCTACCCGGGTCGACTCGTGGGGAGGGGACGACCCGTGACCCGCTCGGGTGGCAGGTTAGTCATTTACCCAGCAGGGGCTGCAGATGAGTGAAAACCAGAGCTGATGGTGGTCTGTGGCTTCAGCTCAGCGCCGTGAAGTGAGCTCTTAGTACTTAAACGTTCAAGAGCCACTGAAGCACATCATTGCTGCTGCGCTGCATAAATTCTGGGGATTTAATGATCTGACAGAGAGTTTATTATCTGCAGACACTCACACTCAATTTAAACTTTATACTAACAGGCAAATAAAACAACACGGAGCTAATAAACACAGACTAAACCCCCACACAACATATTCTCTGAGCAAACAGCAGGTTGTGGATCTGCAAAAGTTATTGTTTTATTCTCAAAAGCATCAAATATTTTCATGTTATTTGCCTTCATAAAGCCCCTAAAACCCTTTAAATTACAGCAAAGACTGGCTAAAAAGTGATCTGATTAGCAGTTAAAGGAAATATTTCTTTAATTTAGGTCAAAAGCCATAAAGTAAAGAGCTTATTTTACGTTTTTGTTGATTTGTGAAGTCTCCTCCTGACAGAATATTTTTTGTGTTTTAGGACTTAAAGCCAGAGTTCCAGATGGAAATAAGGAGCTGCTTTAAATAAATGACTGAATAATCTGCACAAAAGCTCTGTTTTCAAAGTGAAACCTGAATTTTTTAGCACCTTTTCTGGGACAGGAACCACAGTGACCAGCTCCAAACCAGCGGCAGGCTGCCTGAAGGCTTCCTGTGGTGGAAAAGAGGCTGATTTCAGTTTCAGAAGCAGGTTTTTGTCCCTGATCAGAGGGGAGGACTGTCATCACCTCAGCTGAACACTCGCTCCTCAGAGTGTCTGAACCCTCCTCTATCACCACACAGAGGAGAAGACGACAGAAACAGCCTCGGGTTGTATCTGGGCAGCAGCGACGGATAAAAAATGATATTAATGCTTTTTAATCTGGGCGGTAAATGGGTCCAATTAAGGAAATTGGTCTTGGATGAACAGTGAGACGGTGCCATTAGTGAGATCACATCTGAAGTCTTTGAGAACATTAAGAGGCTCAGAAGGTAGAAGATGGTTCTTCTTTGCAGGTTTTTTATAGAATAACTTGTTTTTATTGTCTCTGAGGAGGAAAAAAGGGAAACTGAGTGACATTGTTGGCCTTTCAGGTCAGAGAATCAGCCACGTCCCGCCAACACGCCGCCTCTCTGAGATGCTAATCTGAAGCATGTGGAGGTCAGAGAATAATCTGCGCCATCCGACGTTCAGCTCGCGGTCCTGACACCTTCCAAGGAAAAGCAACACGATTATCGTGTTTGTTATTAAGAACAAAACAGCAGCAGAGGGGCTGATGACATTTCTCCACGGATATCAGACAGGCTGAGCGTGCCAAGACGCTTTGAGTTTATTATTTTTTATCTTCTTTTATGACAGCACAGTCTAGTTTTTGAGGAAGCCTATTACTGTCCTCCCACACACCCCCATCAGTAGCAGGCGCACCACGACCTCAGTAACCCTCCACACACACACACACACACACACACACACACACACACCGGTTTAAGACCCCTCTGACGCTGCCGGAGTGCTACTGCCATCAAGTGGCTGCTTCCCCACACTGCAGAGTCAAACTGGACGTCTGCAGAGGACTCCACCTGAGCCAAGATGGCCGCCACAGCTAGCTGCCCTGAGTCAACACAGAAAGGGCGATAACCCGGTCAGATTTACAGACACTGAGCTAAAGTTCGGTGTGGTAGTAGCTGAGAGTTATCCCCAGCAGAACAGAACATGAGGTCTTTGGTTAAAAGTTTGGTACTGAAGGCAGCGGGCGACAAGCATTCCTTTAAAGGTGCTAATTATAAAATATAAACTAAAACATGAAGTGTTGTCTGAGGGCTCTGCAACCCGCGGCTCTGGGGCCACATTTGGTCCCTCTGCAGCGCCTCTCTGGAGCTTTGACCAAAGATAACGTGATTAATGTTTAAATTCATAACAGATGAACACATGAAACAAGGAACAGGTTGTCTTTAAAAATCAAAGTAAATTAAGGTTTTATCTTCTCTTTATTTGCTTTATTATCTTCTAAGTGGGGTTTTTTTCAGTCGTTTTTGTTCTGATGTAAAAATACCAACAACTGCTTCATTTTCGTGATGTCACAAACTATAGTTGGGTTTATAAGTAGTTTTTATGTAACTCTTACTGAGCTGTCCTGACTTTTTTTCAAGTTTCAGGAATATTCTGCAGCTCTGGGTGAATTTTATTTAGTGGGAAAGGAGCGTTTGTTTGGATCGTGAAGGCTGCAGAGCTGTGGTGGAGTTAAACACACAGGAAGTGATGTTTGGGTGGAAATATCAGGAAAAAAAGGAAATATCAGCGTAAATTTGTTGCTAAATGTGAAAGAAAAGAGAAAGAACGAGTCGGACGACCATCAGGAGCTGAAAACATCTTCAACAGGTTTATCTGCAGACTGAGTGTAAAAACATACCGACACATCAGGGCTGTCCCACGGCTCCGTCCCAAACTGCTCCTCCGTGTTTCAGTCACTTCGGCTGATTCTGGAGGTAAACAAAAACACTTCGGCTGATTCTGGAGATACAAACACACTTCGGCTGATTCTGGAGGAAAACAAAAACACTTCAGCTGATTCTGGAGGTAAACAAAAACACTTCGGCTGATTCTGGAGGTACACAAACACACTTCAGCTGATTCTGGAGGTAAATAAAGACACTTCGGCTGATTCTGGAGGAAAACAAAAACACTTCAGCTGATTCTGGAGGTAAACAAAAACACTTCGGCTGATTCTGGAGGTAAACAAACACACTTCGGCTGATTCTGGAGATACAAACACACTTCGGCTGATTCTGGAGGAAAACAAAAACACTTCAGCTGATTCTGGAGGTAAACAAAAACACTTCGGCTGATTCTGGAGGTACACAAACACACTTC
>NC_051452.1:5214971-5219309 GCF_001649575.2 Kryptolebias marmoratus | reverse complement strand
AAAAAATAGTGGCTCGTAAAATATTTGAGTGGCTGGTAAAAGATTTTGTCCAACAGCCACTGTGGCTGGTGGACAAAATGTTTAATTTCCACCCCTGACACAAACAGACTTCGGCTGATTCGGGAGGTTAAGAAACACACTTCGGCTGTCAACTTTTAGCTAACATTAGCTGTATCCAACAGTTTTACTCAACTCAGTCGGTTAATTTGGAGAAAAAACTGAAAAGTTTGCGTTTCGCTGGTTTGCTGCCTTGATTCTAACAAACACCTGAGCCAGTGACGTCTGGTGAGGTTCATGGTTGGTGAGGCACTGACTCCTTTAGAGTCAGATTTACAAATATATAAACCCAAAAGGGCAGCTTATTCAATTGGCTGCTGGTTATTTCATATCTCATCAGCGTTCTTCACACACACACTCACTCACTCACTCACTCACTCACTCACTCACTCACAGTAGTATTAAAGGTAAGATTAAAAAGATTACAATTACCATTTTTGGCAGTCCCGTGGAGCAAAACAAAACTTATCGGCTCGCGGCAGTGCACGTGACTCTCACTCGCCTCTGCGTGAAAGGACAGCAGCAACAAGCTCCAGTTGGCTCACGTGCGCCCCCTTCAGTGCGGCAGAGTACTGCCTGCCTCTCCCTGTGCCTTTCCATTCCAGGTGTTAGTGATTCTGCAGGTGCTGCACCGCCTTGCTCTTCTTGGGGGAGGGGCTAATGGTTCTTTCTCGCTTTGCATTGGTTCAGTGGACTGATTCCTCTCTCGCCATTGGATACTTTCAAACTAACGAACAAATCAAAATACCGAAATGCGACTTGATGTAACGAGTAACGCAACGGTTTTGTAGAAATGTAGCGAAGTAGAAAGTACAGATACTTACTGTAAACTGTAGTGGAGTAAAAGTAGAAAGTATCCATTATTAAATCTACTTAAGTAAAGTACAGATATACGAAAATTGTACTTAAGTACAGTAATGAAGTACTTGTACTTCATTACTTTCCACCACTGGAAACAAGCACACTTTAGCTGATTCTGGAGGTTAACAAAGACAGGAGACATTAACCATCAACATGAGGCGAAGAAGTGCAGATTTGACGTCTTGCTTTGTGATTTTTTTTGTACCGTTAAAAAAAAAATAAGAAATCGGTCCAAAAAAATCCTTCTTTCTTTGTTCTGCACCGAAAACATTTATAAAACAAAAATAAATTTGTATTCTTTATCTGTTTAAACCTTAATTTAGTTCCAGTTTTTAACTCACTTTAAATGTTGGCTAAAGTTCGTTAACCACTTCAGACAACCGAAAGATTCACATCTGACATGTTTTAAGCTCTACAGTTTTTTTCTTTTTAATGTTAGGGAGACATTTTAATCAACCTTCTGCTGCTCTTAGCTGTAAACATTAAACGTGTTTCTGAGGATCACAGTGGGAATAAAGTCATAAATTCTGCTGAGGTGTTAATTAATAACAAACAAGTGAAAAGTGAAGCTTTCAGACAGTCTTTTATTCTTCTGCACATCAGGAAAGTTTGAGGCTTTCCTCCACAGAAACACTGAACACTGAGAATCATTTGGCTTGAAGACGAAACAGAAGAAGCTGCAGGTTTCTGCTGGCAGTCTGAGGAAGAAAACACTGGAAAGGAGACGGCACAGTGAAGAGGTCTGCTTCTCCAGAAGAAGAAGAAGAAGAAGAGGAGGCACTTCGTCGGCGAGCGCTCAGACAGGAAACACAAAACAAACGCCTTCATCGTCTAAAAGTAGAGATGAAATCTGACTTTTACTCTTTTAAATTCCAGCAAACCTGGAAAAGATACGAAAACAGAACTCAGAAATAAGAACTTCAATAAAAACAAGTTACTTATTAGTAAAATAATCAACTATTTTAATTGAAATGCTGCTTGATTATTATTCCAACAAAGGTTTGATTTCTTTAAAGGTTTAAGTATTTTTCTCTGCCTCTTCCTGAGATATTTCAGACGAGGTTTTAGAGAGAAAAGTTAGGATTCATGCCTTTTTTTTATAAAATCATGTCTCTTTACACCGATCTGAGGATTTAACCACGAAGACAAAAGAACGACTAAAACCTGGAACCAAAACATTCAGTTCTTGTTGAAATTCTTCATCTTTATACAAAAATACTTTTTAACTGGAAGCTCAAACATTTAGTGTTCCAGCAAGTTTTTTATGTTCCTGCAACAGATTTTTGACTTTAAACAAGATCAGAACAGATCTTATAAAAGTTCAATCATAAAAACAGATGTTTCTGAAGCCGGCGTCTCTGAGCCGCAGAGAGAACGTCTCAAACTGTCCATCAGGGTCTCAAACATGTCTCCAAACAGTCCCGGAGTCGCTGCAGGAATCTCAAAATGTCTCTGTTTAGTTTCAGGAACTCCAAGGAGCTCGAGGTGAATAATTCTGGACAGATTTCACCTTCGCTTGATGCAAACTTTTCCCTCAAAGAGATTTTTGTCTCCAGCAGCTGCGAGCGAGACGCTACCTTCAGACCTTCGTCCTAACAGGACGTTCTCACATCTTAACGGGAAACGGACCCAAACCAGAGCAGAAACAACGAGTTTTATTTACTGTGTCAGAGAACATTTTGTTTTTAAACCTCTAAAAGAATCATTTTGAATCATTTTGCTGCAGCTGAACGAACAGAAAGAAGAACTCAGATCAGTTTTGGTTCCTGTTTTACTGCTCTGTTGGATCCGTTATGAGTTTACTTGAATTAAAAACTAAAAATTACTTTCAGAGGTAAACTTTCCTTTTTTATTTTTAGGTCTGCAGGAAAGTTCCTGCTTTGGGTGACTTCAGTGGCTAAGAAGTGTCAGAAAGTTGAACTGTTATTATGAATCAGGTGAAATGATCCAACATGAAACGACCTCCTGGGAGTAAAGAAGAATCAGGGAACATCAGCGCTGCAACATCTGGAAACATCTGTTTCTGTTAATTAAACAACATTTTTAAACAAGGAAATCATCACTTCTTTTAAATTCTGAACACGTTTCCACAGATTTGATCTCTTCTCAGGTAAATTAAGTTAAATAATTTAAAGGAGGTGACAGACGAGAGGTGTGTTTGATTTATTCACCCTGAGGAGGGACCGCCACTGAAAGCAAACAACCTCACAGCTCGATTCCAGACATGATCTGGACATCATTTCCACCTTAAAGATGAGAATTAATTTACAATAATTTATATAAATACAGGTTTGAACACTTCATTTTGTCACACCGCCCCTCCGTCGGAGTCAGGGTGCGTTTGTTTGCTGTCAGAGTCTGCAGGAGGCGGGTGGGCGCCGCCCGGCTGGGTTTCAGACGCTCGTTGCTCCTCGCTCTGGGTTCTGCGTGTCGCCGACACCGCCTCGTATTCAGCCGGCGCCGGATGGTTAGGATCCTGGCAACGAGAAGAAAACAAAAACAAAAACAGTAAAACGAGGAACGAGCTTCCTGCGGGAGAAACGATCCGAACATCTGGAAGCAAAAACAATCTTTAACACGTGAACGGTTCTGTTAAACGTCCAGAACTTCCCTGATTTTATCTGACATCATCTGGACTTCTGTCCTGGAACTCTGACGGGTTCTGACATAAACACGACGTTCTACCTCCTAAAAGTGTCTCAACATCTGTCCAGCTGTCCTGCAGCTTTAATGAGATCCTGCAGGACGCTGCAGACGGTTTCATCCTGAAGGTCTGAGCTCCACGTCAGGGGACCAGTGGAGACAGACGTCCTGCTGAGGAGCAGACAGACATCGAAAACCTGCAGGACGGTGTCCCTCCAGGGCCGGGGCCGGGGCCAGGACCAGGACCAGGGCCGGGACCAGGACCAGGACTGGGGCCGGGACCAGGACCAGGGCCAGAGCCAGGACCAAGGCCGAGACCGGGACCAGGGCCAAGGCCAAGGCCGAGACCGGGACCAGGGCCGGGACCAGGGCCGGGACCAGGGCCGGGACCAGGGCCGGGACTGGGCCCCGCTGGTTCCAACAGTTTTAAATAAGTAGCTTGTAGAGATCAGGAACGCTCATTTAATTAACCCTGATTGAAGAACACCAATCAGGCTTCAACGTTTGACCAGCAGGTGGCGCCAGAGGCTTCACCTCAGGCTGGTAGAAAGTTCCTGTTTCCATCCCGCCGACAAACAGCGGGTTCCTCAACTATCTAAACGTTCCTGATTCTCCGAAACAGATCGTCTACACTTGGACTTAAAGACAAACAGCTGTTCTAAAGAAACAGCTGTTTTAAATACAAACAGATGTTCTAAAGACAAACAGATGTTCTAAAGAAACAGATGTTCTAAAGACAAACAGCTGTTCTAAAGAAACAGATGTTCTAAAGAAACA
>NC_051452.1:5195616-5212607 GCF_001649575.2 Kryptolebias marmoratus | reverse complement strand
ATGTTCTACAAACAAACAGATGTTCTACAGACAAACAGATGTTCTACAAACAAACAGATGTTCTACAAACAAACAGATGTTCTACAGACAGATGTTGTACAGACAAACAGATGTCGTACAGATAATCAGATGTTCCACAGACAAACAGATGTTCCACAGACAATCAGATGTTCTACAGACAATCAGCAGCTTCAGCAGTTCTGTTTCATTCAGACTCGTTCAAACAGAACATTTTTATTTTTACCTGCTTCTGCTCAAACCTTCAGTCACGTCTGAACGTTTCGTTCGTTTTAGAACCCGAGTGGAAAACTGCAGAACGTTCTCCTGTCCTCCTCTTTTCTTCTGTTAATTTATCACATTTATTTTATGAACTTATTATCGTCTTTAGTCCTTCGAGGTTCTCCAACCTCACTGAGGACAGAGTTGTTTTCTTCAGGATGATGGGAGGTAAATCTCCAGATGTTTGTTTCCTGAACCTGTTATTTTTTTGTTTATTCTGGAAGGAGAACCTCGTTGGAAACTAAAACGATTAAAGATCGACTCTTCAGGACGTCTGTCGTTACGTTTTAATCTCACAGATCATAATACTCCCTCCGCAGGCCACAAGGCATGATGGGAAAAACTCCCCCAGCGTTCCTCTGAGATCTGGATTCAGACCACATGAGCCATTTACACCGAGCTAATTCAGTTCACATCTGAGGGCAACAAACAGCGGGATTCAGTGGGATTGACTCGGATCGGTTGGTTTCAGGAAGTTTATTCCAGAACAGTCAGGATTACACACAGATCAACTCAAGCCCGTCAGGAAACAAACGATGACACCTCGAATCGTTCAAACATCGGTTCATGTCGGGTTTTCACTTTGAAACTTTTCTGTTCTCTTGGATTTCAGCTCCATGGGTTTTATTCTTTGTCTTGTTGAAATAAATGTTAGCTTCTTTTTATTTTGTCTGTTTTCTCAAATAAAATAACTTTTTGTGCAGCCATTTTCTTACTCTCTACAGTTTTTGTTTTGTTTTGGAGTCGACTCCAGGAAACCGAAGCAGCGACTCGAATACCTGAGGTGTGACACAAGGTGCGTCTAAAAATAATCGGCTCGCACACACAAACATGTCAGCCGGGAAGGGGGCGGAGCCAGCGGCGGCCTGAGCAGACAGCTATTCATGCAGACGAAGCCGACGTCAGCAGCCTGACAGACGAACGCCATGCAGGGACACGCCCACAACCCACACTCAGGTGGAGATTAGTCACCGCTAACACACACACACACGTCACCCCACCTCCACCCTGCACACACAGCCGGTAGTTTTCCACAAAGCGTCACACCAAACGTCTCACCTTTCTTCAGTTTGAGCAGGAAGCCGATGAAAAGAGGAAGTATCTGATTAGTGAAAGTTAGAGCATGAAGAAAACTCGTTTTTACACAGAATCCAACACATCAGAGACAAAAACAACGAGGCGGAAACAGAGACAACAGGAAGAAGTTTCCCCTCGAAGCCTTTCTGTCAGAGAAGCCAACCGTCTAAAACTATTAAAAGATAAAGTTTTTCTAATTGATAATAAACTTCATGTGTTCTGAGCTCAAACTGTCTCCAGAACAAATCTAGTTTTGAGCTTTTTGGTTTTTTATGTCTTAATAAAGCAGGAAACACCAGGAACCTGTCAGGTTTTCACAGCTGGAAACTTAGAAGCAGTAAAAAGGCTCAGATTAGCTTCAGTTCAGTGATTTCTGCTCTTTTTGTGTCTCAGAGCATCACAGCCCTTTTTAAAGCCACAACTGAAGCCTTAAAGAACCGACGGCGTGTGTTTGTTGTCAGGCTGCGTCTGAGTAATCTGATTTTATCTTCTTCTTTACATCTGAACACTGTAGGAGTTGCACCGATGATGTGTTGTACAGCAAAAACAAAAAACAAAAAAACAGCACATAAAGCAGACTCAACGAAAGCAGACACACAGAAAATACAAATCATTGTGTCAAATAAAACGTCTGAACAGAAGGCGGGAAGAAGTAAAGCTTTCCTGTCGGATGCTTGGCGTTATGTCTGCCTCGACTGCAGGAACAATAAGTTGAATCTTTATCAGATAAAAACTGTAAACATCGTCTGTAACAGATTTAAAGAGGGATCAAAATCGGTAAATATACAAAGATCAGCTTTTAGGTTTATAAATAGTACCCAGAAAAGAAAAGACTTTATTGTTCATCATTCAGACAGACATGTACAAAGCATCGCCCTGACTGGATCTAAGTTAAACCTGTTTCTGATGTCGGTCAGCTGCTGTGTTTCCTCTGTGTTCTGCTGGGAGTTTGATAGAAAAGACGCTCTCTCTGTGTCTGTTTGATGCGTTCACCTGCAGCCGCCGGTTCTCTGCAGGCGGGCCCTTCTTCAGGTTCATCAGCTCCCTGATCTGGACCAGCGCGAAGGCGATGGTGACCCAGGGGGCGCCGGACGGCACCCAGGCCGGCCGCGTCGCGTCCTCCTGGTCCTCCTGGTGTTTGGTCTTCATTACCGGCAACATGGCGGCCTGACGGGGCGCCGTCGGGCTGCCGGGGGCGCTGTGGCTCTCAACTAGGTCGATGGTGGCGATGGGAACCGGGCTGGAGGGAACCGGGATGTTCTCTGCCAGAATTTTATCCTCTGGAAGAAAGACGAAAATTAGATTTTGGAACCACTTATTAGGTTTTTAATTTTAATTTTTTTTATCATAAAAGGAACAGGGGCTCATCCGGGATCATTTACAATAAAATCGACCGGCAGCAAAGACAAAATGCAGGAAGAAGGACAAGTTTTCAGACAAGCTGCATTAATAACCTTTAATCTTTATTTTAATGTTTTACTGACAGTTTTCCTTTTAATGATTTATTAGACTCTTAATAAGCGTCCGCATGTTTTCTCTCCTCCAGGAGCCATTTTGTGCCTTTTTTACTAGATCTAACAAAAGGATTTGTAACTTTTGTGGAAGCAGACGTCCCATTTTCCTCACCTTTCCCTTCGATCTCCCCACTGAGACACTGGATGAAGGAGAAGATGAGGAGGATGACGAGGGAGGCCATGCCGATTCCTCTGAAGGTCTCTGCAGCGCCTGGAAAGAAAAACGGGGAAAAATAAACGCCGTCAGCATCTTAAACGTCCACCGAGGGGACATTTAGCTGCACTGAGGCGTTAAGACTTCATCTGCAGCTCGTCTCGTACCGAAGAAGTTGACGAAGACTCCTCCCACCATGGCCCCGCAGCCCCGGCCCAGCCCGAGGTGAAGACCCTGCAGGATCCCCTGAGCTGAAGTCCTCAGAGCCGGCGGGACGGCGGCGCTAAGGAAGGAGATACACGCTGCCCAAACCGAGGCGTGGGTCACACCTGGACCAACAGAGACAGGTGCGTTTAGATTTATGTCAGGAAGGAAACATGACACCATTTAGTTTCAACAAACCACAGAAAGAGAAAACAGACCATTTCTGTCTGAACATTCAGTGACTTTTACTGTAAGAACTGAGCATTTCCTGCACCGACTGTCCCACTTCCTGTCTGCAGAGACGAGCTGCGTCACCTGAGAGCAGAAAGAAGCGCCTCGCCTCTTCCTGAAAGTATTAATGGTTTCAGTCAGATCAGGGCATGAAGCTGGTGTTTGCTCTGAGGGCGGACGCCACAGATAAAAGTGGAGCGAGGAGCAGCTAAGTGGCGTTTAAAAGCTTCACAAGTAAAGAAGCAAATAAAGAGAAAACTCTGAAGCTGCTCTTTAATTCTAAACACTTGAAACGTCCTGCTGTTGTCAGAGCTGCAGGAGGAAGCTGGACGCCTGATAAGCGTCCTGTTGGCCAAACCCTCCCCCCCCGCTCCCCCTGGGTCCTAAGGGCCGGCCGGATGAATGAAGGCGCTTACCTTGGAGGACCTCCATGGGCAGGACGATCCAGGCGTTCTCCAGGTATGAGATGTACAGGTAACGAGCCGTGTTGCAGGCCAGGCCGATGTACAGAACTCTGAGGGGTCACACACACGGTTTCTGTCAAACATCTGAAAGAAAACCCGTCTCACGCCACAAACACAGTGAAAACACGACAACTTGAGAAACGTGAGCAGTGAGTCGTGGTTAGTCGTCACTTTGTGGCGATTTGCATCATTTTGGAGACAAAAAACTAAAAAAATTCTTTACTGGCTGTAAATAAAAGGTAAAGAAAGAGAGGCTGTGTTCAGGTTTCTGCTCCGAGGACACACCCGTCCATCATTCATTCATTCATCAGCAGCAGAGAGGATTAATTCAGTGTTTGTTCAGCCCTGCTGAGCACACAGAGACAGATGGGCGGCTCGTCTGACCTTCATCACAACACAACCAACAGGTGATCGACTGAAAGATAAACTTCTTCTTTAATGGCAGCAGCTGAGAACAAACGGATGTGTTCAAATAACAGCTCACTGAGAAGATGAAGATGAAGACGAGGAAACTGAAGTCAAACCACAGACCTCTCACCTCTTCACTGACAACACGATGAAGACGTTTACAGGCAGATGATGAGAGGATCTGGATTTATTTACGCCGCCTGTTTCCTGTCTGCTCGTGTTCAGGAGGCGAAGACCTGACAATATTCATTGTTTCAAACCTTTCTCAGCATCATCTTCATCATCTCCTGCTTCCACGCCTCAGTTTACAGCCAAATAAACTCAACTCCCTGCTCAGAGTTTCTTACTGAAAACTCAACAATAATCCCATCTTTACGCTCATTTTACCACCTTTGACTCACCAGCAGCTCATCATCAGGTTTATTTAAAATATCTATTTTATTTATGAGTTATGCTTAAACTGTTCCATCCAGACGGAGGACAGTTGATTTATTTGATTTAAAACTAAATAAACTTCTTATTTTAAGCAGTTTTAAAATGTTGTTGGTTTAAAAAAGGTTTCTTTGTGTGGTCTCTATATCCAGCATTATATTTACTGACTGTACACCACTTTTAAATCTATATTTTTATGCCTTATTTATTCCATTAAACAGTAATCTTAAGGAACCAACAGCGTCATAAAACAAATAAAGTTTCTACAGAGTTTAGTTTAATTTGAAAATCAATTCTTTTTGTTTAAATGTTTGTTTTTTTCCATTCATCACCCTTCAGCGCTCCCATAGACGTGCATGTTTTTATCCTTGTCTACAAAAGCCATCCTTTTTGTTCTGAAAAACTGTAATGAAACCTGTTTTCTTTGCTTTCTCAGATAAAGATCTGTAAAAACCTGAGGAGTCGAGTCGATCTGACGCCTTTAAACCTCTTCGGTTAGATTTTAATAAAGCTCTGATCCTGGCCTCCTGCTGGACTCAGAGGTTTGTCCTGAAACCCGACACGCCGCTCTCGGATGTCGACGTTCACTGACACAGAAACCCCGAGCATCAATGGCGCCTTTGTCCCGGAGAGGAGCCGTCGCTCGGTTCTGATGCTGCAGCTGGACTCGTTCACAACAAACAAACAAACAAACAACCAGCTGAGAATTATTCCACATTGTTCTGCAGAGACCTCAAACACCTGACGTCATGTCTGTCCCAAATTATAATTACCACCAAACCGGCGTACGACATGTTCTTCAAGCTGCGACAAACATTTGTGAGCGAGCAGGAAGTGAGCGAGCCGGTGCTGCCGGTACCGGGACATTTTTCACCTCGTGACATCATCCCACAGAGGGGAAGAAACAAGACAAAACTCAACGACCTGAAAGTCCAAGCAGGCGGGATTTCATCACAACTACGAGAACCTGGCATCGACACTAATGGACCCCCAGACCGTCAGAGAAGCTTCTCCTCCTCATCAGTGAGGAAGATGCTCAGGTTTCTCATTCGTCTGACGCCTCCTGTCAACCCCTGACCACACGGCTCCTTTGTTTCAAACATCGGTATGCAGGGCAGCGGGCGATATGCATTCCTTCTTGAACTCCACCCCTGAGCTGCTCTTTTGTTGCTAATTAAGCCGATTAGTTTTAATCGAGCTCCTCCAGAAGTTTCCTCTCACGCAGACAAACACTTCCTGCCTTTTGTTGCTCCGGCTTCTTTCAGATCTGCCGTCAAACTGAAAAATGAGCTAAATCCTTTCAGAAAAACAAGTCGAATGTTTCACTTTCAGCAGTTTTCTTCCCACATTCTGTAATTAAAACACACACCAGAGGAGCTGGATCTGAAGGGTCTTACCTGACGTGTCCCACCAGCTCGATGAACTTGTGGCTGGTGAAATACGCTGCGAGCTCGGAGATGTGGCTCAGGACGGAGCAGACTCCGAACAGCGTGGTGGTCCCCTTCAGGTCCTGCAGGTGCCAGTACAGGAAGCTGAAGACGAAGCCATAGCCGAAGCCCATGAACCAGGCGACGAAGAGGACAGAGCTGTAGCGCACGGTGCACAGCAGCTTCAGCAGGTCGCTGTAGTGGAACTCCTGGGCTCCTTCGGGGCTGGCAGGAGTCTGCTCGGAGGAGCTGGATTCAGGAGACACCTGATGCTCTGAAGAGTCCTCCACCACCTCTGGCACCTCCTGATGGTACTCCGCTTCTTTTTCAAAGTAAAACTGAGTGGCCACGATGAAGGCCACGCCCATCAGCACGCCGAAGACGATGAAGGCGAGCTGGTAGTTGTGCAGGCGGACGTCGGGCGGGTTGCAGCGAAGGCTGTTGATCAGGACGGTGATGTGCGTGTGGTCGATCCAGATGCCCACCAGCAGCATGGCCAGCCCCCAGCCCAGGGAGCCCCACATCCTCTGCAGGCCGTAGCGGTCCCGGGACTTCCCCAGGTACTGCAGGGTGACCGTATCCACGATGGTGACGGCGGGCGCGCTGAAGAACTCGCCCACGATGATGACGAGCAGGATGAGCAGGAAGATGTACTCCACCTGGTCCTGGTTGTAGGTGATCTGGTACTCCTTCTTGGGAGTTGGAGCGGGGGAGGCAGTGGTTGTTGTGGTCTGTACGGTGGAGTTTGGCGTGAGGGCGGTGCTGTTGCGTGGCGTGAAGCGAGCTGAGGTTGAGTTGATTTCAGTGCTTCGTTCATATCGATACAGAATGTTGAAGAAGGAGTCTGGAAGCTCGGGGAGGTCTACGACGCTCCTCCGCGCTCTGGTCTGGTTCGTGGCGTTGTTTGGGAGGGTCACGTTAAGGTGAGGGGTCGCTGTCATCAGAGAAGCCGACCCAATCTCCTCGCACTTCATGTCTGCCGGTTTGACGAAGCCGATGCCGCAGTTAAACACCAACCAGCAGAAAACTGAAAACAGCAGGACAATCTTCCCTTTCTTAAATCGGTCTGCCACCACGCCCCAGAAGGGGGCGCTGCAGAACTCGATGAAGTACCGAATGCCGACGAGCAGGCCGCTGCGGCTCGGCGACATGCCGAGCTGTTTGTAGTAAACCGCCAGCAGGGGGTGCAGTGAGCCGTAGGCAGCGTAGAAGAAGAAGTAGAAGACTTTGGAGATGAGGAGGTGGCTGTTGACCCGGAGGCACATCCTCTCGCAGCAGTCTACAGGGTCCGGCTGAGGGGGCGGCAGCTGCTCGGGCGGCGCCGGCAGCGCCTCGCCCGCCTGCTGCACCACGGACAGAGTGTTGAACGGCTCGGCCAGAACATACTTCCTCTTCTGCTCCTCCTCGTCGTCCGTCAGGATGGCAACCTTGTCGTCAGCTGCCATATCTGGAAGATAAGGAAATGAGAGACATTTAACAACCAAATGATGACGAGTTTCACCGCCAGCTGACCGCCAACAACTAATGGAGCTCTGTTAACAAGCTGAAAACTAAAAAATCTAAAAAACAGGAATATTCTGTGTTTCCCTGTCAGTGTTCAGTCATTTAACTTTCTGCAGACCTTTCAGCAACAACACATGTCTCTGTGGAAGGAAAACAAACAATATGAGGATAAACAGATCTGTCTGTAGAGACTGTAAAATAACACACACACACACACACACACACACACACACACACACACACACACTTCTGCAGCTTCTGAAAGGATAAATATGAAGTCAAAACATTACTGAAGAACATTAAAAGTGTGATTTTGTTTCACGGATCTCATTTATAAGATGAAAGATTATTTATTTTACTTTAATAAACCAAAACACAAACCGGAGAGAAGTTGTAGATATTTTTTCTTTTAGTCCTGATTAAACTGTTTATTTTACATGGTTTAATCTCCACAGAAGTCTGGTTCAGTATCAGTTTAATCCTGATTTTTCAGGTCTAAAAGCCTTTTTCTGGGTTCATCTGAGGACAAAAGCTTTGACTAATAAAAAAATACACCTACCACAGTCCCATATGTGTTTATTCTTAGTCTAATCCAGGAGTAACGTGTGGAATTTGTGTTTTTTTGGTTAAAAATTCACGAATTTGAACAAACGCTGCTGTTTTGGGCCCTTTCGGGTCCGCAGACCGTATGTTGAAGACCAGTCACTCGATGGTCACTGATGGGCTGATGGGAAAGTTTCTGACATTTTTTTTACAGAACAGATTATTTTTAACCCTATAAAACCTGTAAATTTACGGGTCAAAGTGTAAAAGGTCGTTTCAAACACATAAACCGGTAAACCAGCAGGAAGTGATACTTCCTGCTGGTTTACCGGCTCCTCCTGAAGACTCAAATTAACCATTTAAAATAATAATTATAAAAAAAGCTTAAACTGAAATAAAACCCGCAGTTTAAAGCTGATCAATTCAGTTTCTTACCTGGTCAGGTTACCGCTCCCAGTTAACTGTGACTGGGCAGTTCTCCTCTGAATTTCCCTCCCTTCGACGGAACATTTTTCACTCGAAAGTCGATAAAAATAGTTTCTTTTATTTCAGCTTTAATTGTTTTAAATTCACGGCGGAGCGTCCATGTTTGTTTTCCGGGGAGAAACTGACGCGTTTGTCCGGCTCGGTTCTCTTTTGTTGTGAGAACAACAGCGGCTCGTCCAACCGGAGCTTCCACCTGTCCGGACAGAACCGTCAAGCCGACCGATAAACCTGTTACACTTTCCGGTCGGACCTTTCAAAATAAAACCTCGCTAACGCGCCGGCTACAACACGAACCGAGCTAACACGAATCTTAGCTCATATATAAAGCTCTCACTTATATTAATTTTAAAATTTATTCACTTTCATCCAACATTTATACACTTACAGCCAAAATCGCTATGCTCAACATTTTCAAAATAATACTTATAACAACAAAACGTATAATTATTTATAAGCTACATGCGTTAAACATAGGATAATATAATTATGATGACGCTAAAATGCTTATAACAATATGTGCAGTAAAAAAAAAGAAGTAAAATTCCTATATTGACGTAAGCGGGGCCGCTAACGTGCTTTTATTGTTTCCACATCCGGTTAGCGTTCGCGGTGATTTCCGGCGGCTTGAAGCGGCTCCTCCTGGGCGTCGCCTCCGTCTCGATTAAAGGGAAACTTCCACTAATCTCGCTGCTAACACGCCTGCAAACATTCCTGGATCTAATTTGAAAGACAATTTACGCAAACAGACGAGCTCGGAGTGAATCATGACGACAAACGGCGGATTTCTGTTTGATAACAAAAAAAGAAAAGATGCAAACAGAAGGAAAAAGCACAAACACAAGCAGTAATAAAAGGCCCAAACAGTCTTTATTGTCATTATTATAAAATAAGTATAATATCAACTTAACTACCACAAATTAACTCAAATTAGTTTTTGTGCTGAAGTGCTTCATTAAGTCATATTTACAGCTGAAGCATTAAGTCATGTCTACGTTTCACTGCAAAAAAGGTTAATTCAAAAGCAAAAAGTGTTTTTTTTTTCACCCTTAATTTTATTCAAAATATCCAGTTTCATTCACATTTTTGAGACAGAGTTTTAAACTCTGTCAGAAAAACTCATCTATTCAAAAAATGTGACAAAAGCGCGGCACTGTTTTGTAAAATTCTGTGTGTTTGTGAAGAGACTCGTAGCTTTTAGCACCGACAGGACAGACGCAGGAGGGTGTGGGAACAGGTGGAGGGATTCCAAGAGTTGTTCCTGGAGGGTGTAATAATCTGAGAACAGAACCACACCCTGCCGCTTCAGGGAGAACGACCTCCTGACATCAAATGACTTCCTGCGCAGTGAGTCCTCTTTACCTGAAGGGGGAGCCATTTGTTGAAACAGGAGCAGGTCTTTCTGTGAAAACGGGCCTCTGAACCACAGCTTCACTGTCAGGCCATCTGCTTTAAACAAAGGTTTACCTTCTTGAGTCTGGATATGTTTTTTTCAGGTTCTTGAGTGGTTCCTTTAAAGAAAGCACAACTGCAGATAAATGAAGCGGCCATGTTGGAGCAAACATCTCCTGAAAAGAGCGAGAAAATAAGCCGAACCTTCAGAAGTCTGACTCGTCTGAGAAGTCCCCCTGCTGCGTCCAGTGCATCCCCTTCCTCCTCTTCTTCTTCTTCCTCTCGCCCATCAACATGGCGGCCAGCACGGTGATCACCACGGTGATGGTGATGATGAGCACGGTGACCGTCTCGGCGATGCACAGCTCGCTGTCCACGTCCTTCAGCAGGTGGTTCAGGAGGACGGGCGGCTCCGCGCAGGTCAGGTTGGCGTAGTCGTCCAGGAAGAGCCTCTGGATGCTGCGCAGCTTCCGGAAGACTCGGTGCAGCTCGCAGTCGCAGGTCCAGGGGTTCCCCTGCAGCAGGATGTGGGTGCTGTAGGTGTGGATGCTCAGGAAGGTCTTGAAGTTGACCGTGGACAGACGGTTGTCGGCTAAGTTCAGCAGCGTCATGCTGGTGAGAGGATTGAACACCACCATCTCCATCTTGCTGATCTGATTCCCGGCCAGGTTGAGGACCTCCAGGGAGCGCAGCATGGAGAAGGTGCCGCTCCTCAGAGAGGTCAGCTGGTTGTCCTGCAGGTGGAGCTGCCGCAGGCTGCTCATGGAGGAGAACGACCTCACCTGGATGCTCTGGATGCTGTTGTTGGTCAGGTTTAGCCTCTGCAGGCCGTCCAGGTGGAGGAAGCTGCGGCTGTCCAGGCTGCTCAGCTGGTTGTGGGACAGCTGCAGCTCCCGCAGGAAGGCCAGTCCCACAGAGAAGCCCCCGGTCAGGGAGGAGATCCGGTTCTGGCTCAGGTCCAGCTTCTGCAGGAACTCCAGCTGAGAGAAGCTGCCGTCCTCCATCGCGCTGATGTTGTTGTTCTGCAGCAGCAGGACCCGCAGCTTGCGGTTGGTGCTGAAGATGTTCTTGGGGACGACGGAGATGAGGTTTCCGGAGAGGTCCAGGAGCTCGGTGGAGGTGGGGACTCTGCTGGGGAGCTGGGTGAGGTTGAGCCGAGAGCAGATGGTGAACCTGTGGTCTCTGGGACAGTCACAGCCCAGCCTGGACAGGGTGCAGTTAGACCTGGAGGACGCCTCCGTCACCAGCAGGAGGACAAACACCAGCTCCTTCATGGCGTCCTGAAACAACAGGAGACACTTTCATTGTTTACGGAGTTCATGGTTTTTACAGAGAGGTCTTACATGGAGGTCAAATAAAAGCTTCTAATCTGTTGTTCTCTAAAGAACAGGGACTAAAACTATAAACTCTAAATTAAAACCTTTAAGTCTGAGCTGAAAGTAAAATCCTTGATTCTGATGACGATCTTTGTGGTTCCTCACATTTCAAACCTTCGGCTCACAGAGAAGAACAAAAAGAAGAGGTTCTTTAAAACATTCTGACGGGATGAACCCAAAATACTTCAGGGTTGACGTTCGGTGTGATGAAGAGTTTCAGTTTTTCTGCCCCTTCTTTCTGCAAACACATCTTAAGGAGTCCAACAGTGCAGGCGGGCCGGTCCAGAACCCGTCCCCTCTTCCTCAGCCTTTGGAACATGAGCAGAACATGGTGGTCAGATGTCCCCGGAAAAGGTGTGGTCCTTGAAGGCAGCAGACGTTGCTGTACAATCTCTGCATTATTGCTGCCACCAGAACCCTGATCCAGATCCAGAACCATCACAGAACCCTGATCCAGATCCAGAACCATCACAGAACCCTGATCCAGGTCCAGAACCACCACAGAAGTAAGCCCATGTCATAACAAAACTGGCTTTGGGAGCTTATAAAGCTGGACAGCCCCAGAGTATGATGCTACCACCACCATGCTTAACACTGCTGGGTTTTCTTGTTGCGGCCGGGTTCTGTTTGTTTGTCTGCCATCTGACCCGGTTCCTCAGAAGGCTTCTTCTTCACTCGTGTGGTTGAAGAACATTTGGAGCTGGAGCTTCTTTCTTGCGCAGCAGCTCTTCTGGATCTGGAACCCTGACCCGACTGAGAGACGGTCCGGCCCAGATGGAGCTCCACCTCTGGACCGGGTCAACATCTCTGACGGTTCTGAGTGGAACTCTGGACTGTAGAACCTGACAACGGTTTCCCAAAGTACTCCCTGATCCACGTGGTTCTATCAGCTGATGGTGTGGTTCTGTGGGTCCAGCTGTTGGTTTCATGAGGTTCTGGAAGATCTCATGAGGTTCTGGAAGGTCTCACGAGGTTCTGGAAGGTCTCACGAGGTTCTGGAAGGTCTCATGAGGTTCTGGAAGGTCTCACGAGGTTCTGAGCTTTAGTTTTAAATCAGTTTAATGACTTTCTGATCCTCAGATCCAGTTTTAAAACTTTACTTCAAACTGAAAATAAACCAATTAAAACATTTTTAAAAACAAACAGAAAGAAAACAAAGTCTGAGGTAAATAAATAACACAAACAGTTAAAATATTACAACTATAATAATAAAAACTCATCTGTCTTACCAAATTATTCTAGTTATCTGATGTGCTTCAGGCTGAAATTAACGGATAAAATGATGAAATATTCTGGGTTTAAACCGTCTGCAGCCACAGAAAAGTCAAAGCAGGATTTTATGTTTCATTGTTGCCTCAGGAGTAAACAAAGCTGTAAAATTAGTTCCAGATGCAGTAAAATGATTCAAATAAGGTGAAATGTTTTATTAAAGCTAGCTATAAACTGTAATAATGCTACTTTCACTTTAAAAAGACATTTTCAGGTCCAGAATAAGAATCTTTGAAGCCTAATCCGACGCCTGGTGTTCCTGCCCATCAGAACATTACTGCAGAGAGCGAAACAAAGTGGATCAGAGCTGATTAAAGACAGAAAGATGGAGTCTTACCAGCAGCTGCTCCGCGCTCCGTTTGCCTCCCTGCTGACAGGCGGCAGGTGGAAACTGGACACGGGGAGGGCGGGTCGTCACGGCCCGCAGAACCCGGCCAAGACAGGAGGGAGAGCTCGTCAATTATTCACCAGGCGGAGCGGCCGGGGTTTATCTGAAGAGATTGGAGCCAAACTGGGACACCGAGCCGAGAATTAAAAGCTGCAGATGTGATTGACTGCAGCCGTTTATTCAGGCCGAGGTGGAAGAAAGACGAGAAAAGGGTTAGGGTTCTGTTAAAAGTGTTTTAAAGACGGTTTGATTTTCTAACCTAGAACTGTCCCTTTAAACAGTCCAGAGTGAAAAAAACAACTTTTTCAAACGTAAAAACAGGGAAATAAAATGTTCAGAGAAGCAAATATTAGAAGTTTTACAGAATAAAAACGTTTTAAATGTAAACAGGAAGGTCAGATACAAGTAATAATAACATTTAAATGTATAAAAGTGAACATCTGGGATGTTTTAAAAGAAGAAAACAAGTGATTCTGTGTTTAAATGAGGATAAATGTTTAAAGTTTGTAAATGAAACTCTAATTAAAATAAACCTTCAGAGCTCTTCTCTCTGATTTTACCTCCTGGGTTTTCTTCACGTTGAGTTTTTAAATATGTTTTTTACGCTTCGTAACCTTTAACGATGAAGAGGTCGATGTTTGATTAGAAATATTAACGATTGTTTTTTATCGTCTCGAACCGTCGGCCAACTTAAACATCGAACGACGGATTTTTTCCATTTGTCTCCTTGAAAATGGAGAAAGAAACTAAAAACCCTCAAATAAGATTTAAAACTACAAATATTTAAGATGCATTTATATTCAAAAACTGTCTGTTAGCCAAATATCTTTCATATTTCAAGTTTTATCACGGCTCAAAACTTCAGGCTGCAAATATGAAACATTTAGATCCTAATAAAGGACTGGGATGAGTAAATTAAACGCTGCGTCACGTCTTCGGTTACATTTCGCTGCGATTCTCTGGCTCCACTGCGCCGATGATCCTGAAAAACTACATCCAGGTCTTTTTCTGACACTTCTGGCTTAAGAGATTTAAGCCGTGGTTCCTTAATCCCACAACATGAGAAGAAGTGAAAGAGGTCAGGGCTGACGCAGACATGGATCTAAAGAGGAGACGGAAATGGAAACAGGTGGATAACAAACATTTATCTGGATCTTCACCGGTGAGGCGACCTGCAGCCCAGATGTTTGGCTTCTATTAACATCTGGAGATAAAGAGAGAAAAAGATTAAACCAAAACACCCAAATCCTCAGAGAGATGATTTCCTTTAACTCAGCAGGAAACCAGTTCAACCTGCAGGTTTTAGCCATGAGCAGAACTGCATCAGCTGGTTTCCAGCAGCCAGACATTAAAACATTCATCACACTGATCATAACGTTTAACATCAGCCCTTCAGCACCTGAGTAAGTATCTGAAGCCTCTAGCTGTGAAAAATAAACAAACATGGAGGAACAGAAGGATGCATATCACCCGCCTCAGTATCTGAAAACTGACTCTGAGTGATACCCAACCTGAATGACCCAGTGTTTATTTGTCTTAATGTTGTTTTGATAATAATATAAAATCATTTATGGTCATAAATACGAATGGCAGGAAGTGAATAAGCCTGAGTCCTTAAATCAACCAGTAGGGGGCAGCACCTGTCGTTAAAACAGTCTTATTGTGGTGTAAAATCCTAATAATTGGCTGTTTAAGGTTGTGTTTTTCTGTCTGACTCTCATGTCGAGTGTTGTTGATCCTCCTCAGCTCTTCTTCTGGTTAACCTCCAACCAACTAACTAACTAACTAACTAACTAACTAACTAACTAACTAACTAACTAACTAACTAACTAACTAACTAAGTAACATCTCTGCTGCGGTGTCTGTGAGCTCCTGGGGCACCACGTTGTTTCCTCTCTCAGATATTCGATGCCTGAAGGGATTCGGTTTCAGCCTTTATTGAGCAGAGAGGAGCTCCAGTTCCCCTCCAGCTGCGGCAGGTTCTGGACCTGCTGCAGTTCTTCAGCTTTGTAGGAACCAGAACCAGGAACAGCTGCAGTTAGTTTACACAAATAAATAACAACAACATCGTTCTGTTTGAGATCTGCTTCAATGAACTGGCTCTGCTTTTGTCTTCTAACAATACGTTTAGCTTTTAGCTATCGTTCTGCTACGTTTAGCTTTTAACTAGCATTTTGCTTCTTTCAGCTTTAATGATTCAGTTTCAGATTTTCACAGAAAATGATGTTTTTCTAGTTTAAATTAAAAACAAAGTTTCCTCTCATTTGGATCCAAACTTTAAATTTGAAAACTATCTGTAAATGCTGCATCTCTTCCTCTGTCCAGCTGTTAGCAGATGTATCACAGGCGGGTCAGGTGACGGTGCGTTTGAGTGCCGTCGGACGTTCAGAAATCCTCAGGGTGAAGACCCTGGTCTCTGCTCTCCAGGTTTCTCTCAGAGGGGAACACCAAGGTCTTCAGCTCCTTCTAATGCCTGGAAGAGGTCAGAGGTCAGAGGTAAAAACATTTGTCTGAAAGTTTTCAGCTACAAACAGCAGCTGAAGTTCAAACCAACCTCTGAGAGTCTGGAGGACACTTTAAAGACCGGGTTAAAGTCAGAATTTCAGCTCCAGCTGAGGAGCTGATCATCATGTCGTATATTTTGTTTTAGATTAATGTTGTTGTTAAACTTTCCTGCCTGACAGATTTCCAGGTTGTTCTTTTTCCAGTATTGTTCCTCAGTTTCAGTCCAGTTCAGGTTTAATTTAAATAAATAAATGTTTATAAAGATATTTGTGGTTATTTTGGGCTCTAAATTGGAGGTAGATTTAAAACATCAAATCTATATTTGCAGAAAAGGAAAACAGTCCTGTAAGATCAGGAAGGAGAAGCAGAAACAGAACATCCATCCTGCTCCAGGCGGGTCAGGTTTGTTTCTGCAGTTTGTCCTGACGGCCACCAGGGGGCGAGCCAGATCTGTCAGACAGGAGGAAGCTGCAGAAGAAGGAATCCAGATGTTTAAAATCATGATGCAGGAATTCAATTTATATGTTTTATAAAAAGGAATGAAGTGCACGAGGTTTAAGAAGCCACATGAACTGGTTTCAGACACTCATCATCATCATCACGTCTGAGACCTTATTTTAAACCGACTCGGGTCTAAAAACCGATCTGAGGTGCTGCCTGAGTGTTTATCTGTCTGGTCCAGTGGATGGAAGTAACCACTGGATGTAAACCTACAGCCAAACGACACACACACACACACACACACACACACACACACACACCAGTCACCACTGCTTTGTGTTTGGCAGCAGATAATAATATTTAATCCTGAGCAGTTTTGCTTCGTTTTCAGAGAGTCAGACCTTGTAATCTTTGAACGCGTCCCTGAGGATTTCAGGAAACACCTGGAACAGAACCGTAGACGGTAAGTTCCAGATCAGCAGGAACGGATCCAGCTGCCATCACTGCTTTAACCTCAACCAGACAGAGTGTGTTTCCAGACGGAGCTGCAAAACACCTCCAGGGGAACGGGTAAAAGTAGTGTGTGTGTGTGTGTGTGTGTGGTTCAGGACACACACTCGGTCTCCGGTGGTCTCTGGTTGTCAGTGTGGATCCATCACACCAACAGCAGGGAGGCTGTGACCCCCAAACCAACACTCTTTACTCCACTCCCCTCATCTTCCTCCGCTGTCCTCATCTTCAGCGTTAGTATCTAGGTCAAGGTTGTGTTTCTGCTCTCGGGTCCAAACAAACACACACAGAGTGTGTTTTCAGCAGCGAAGCGTGTGATCGGCCCCTGGGACGGCAGAGCTTTTATGTCAGGGGGCTTTAAAAAACAAAAGCTCTGAATAATTCAGCCTCA
>NC_051452.1:5194032-5195516 GCF_001649575.2 Kryptolebias marmoratus | reverse complement strand
TCAGGGTTTAAGGGGTTGGGGCATTTTGGCCCTGGGCTAGGGTTAGGGTCTCCTCGGGGTTTAAGGGGTTGGGGCATTTTGGGCTCGGGCTAGGGTTAGGGTCTCCTCAGGGTTTAAGGAGTTGGGGCCTTTTGGCCCTGGGCTAGGGTTAGGGTCTCCTCAGGGTTTAAAGGGTTGGGGCCTTTTGGCCCAGGGCCAGGGTTAGGGTCTCCTCAGGGTTTAAGGGGTCTGGGCCTTTTGGCCCTGGGTTAGGGTTAGGGTCTCCTTAGGGTTTAATACTTTAAATATAACAACAGCTAACGCTCACATTTAGTGTTTACCAAACACCATTTTAAATAACACATTTAATGTTTCAACGTCGCAAGAGAGGTAAAAGTTTAGGCGCCCTCATACGTATTCGGAGACGGAGCTCACGCACACCTCTTCCCGGGATCCTTCTATCCATTGTTAACTCACTCAGCAATAAAATGGATGAACTGGCACTGCTGATGACCAGGAGCAAGGACTTTTCCTCCTCATGTGTGCTATGCTTCACGGAGACTTGGCTCAGTGGCCAGATACCAGACTCTGCGCTACACCTGGACGGATTTCAGCTGTTTCGTGTGGACCGCGATTGGGAGCGCACCGGGAAGAGTCAAGGCGGAGGGGTATGCTTCTTCATCAACAATGCGTGGTGCACTGATACGACTGTGATCTCCCAACATTGTTCAACTGCTCTGGAATATCTGTTTATCAACTGTAAGCCATTTTACTCTCCGCGTGGGTTCCCTTTATTTATCCTTTCCGCTGTCTACATCCCGCCGGACGCAAATGTTAATGAAGCTCAGCATGCGCTCGCGACCCAGATTACTTGTGTGGAGTGAACTTTTCCGGACTCCTTAGTCATAATTCTGGGTGACTTTAACAAATGTAATCTGTGCCAGGAATTACCCAAATACAGACAGTTTATTAAATGTCCGACCAGAGCAGAGAACACCTTGGATCACTGCTACAACACTGTGAGTGGAGCATACCGGGCAGTCCCGCGCCCAGCTCTGGGACTTTCAGACCACATCCTGGTTCACCTGATATCATCTTACAGGCAGAGGCTGAAGCTCGCCAAACCAGTGAGGAGGATTTCAACGCAGTGGACCAACGTGGCAGTGGAGGAGCTTCGCAGCTGCCTGGATTCCACAGACTGGGAGATGTTCAGGGCAGCCACAAACAATCGGGATGAGTTTAGTGACGCTGTGACCTCATACATCTGTTTCTGTGAGGACAGCATTGTTCCAACACGCACCAGGGTATCATACAATAATAATAAGCCCTGGTTCACAAGTAAACTCAGGCAGCTCTGGATGGAGAAAAATAGAACATTCAAGAGTGGGGAGAGAAACAGCTACAAGGAGGCAAAATATAGGTTTCTGCCAACGACTCCTCATCAGTATGGAGGGGGCTTAGGCTGCTGACCAATTACAATCCTACAGCCCCCCATGCCGCCTGCG
>NC_051452.1:5181335-5192866 GCF_001649575.2 Kryptolebias marmoratus | reverse complement strand
AGCTCCATCATCAAAAAAACACAGCAGAGGATGTTCTTCTTACGACAGCTGAGGAAACTCAAAATGCCANACTGAGCTGATGGTGAAGTTTTACACAGCTGTCATTGAGTCCATCCTCACCACCTCCATCACCGTGTGGTACACTGGGGCCACGAGCAGGGACAAACAGAGACTGCAACGCGTTGTGCGCTCCGCCAAGAGGGTGATCGGCTGCAACCTCCAACCCGAACAGGACCTGTACTCCTCCAGGACCTTAGGACGCGCAGGTCGAATTGCAACTGACCCCTCCCACCCTGGACACAGCCTGTTTAATCTTCTCCCCTCAGTCCATCCGGACCAGAACTTCCCGCCACATGAACAGCTTCTTTCCCTCTGCCACTAAGCTGCTGAACAACAGATAATTGACTCTAGCACAACACAGCCACTTTATCCACCTGCCATAATGCACATGTACACTTTAATTCATTTCTTTCTTTTTTCTCATGTTTACTTATTCATTTGTATTTGTTTTATTTGCACCAGTACACCAAAACGATTTCCTAGCCTGTAACTTGTTTACTGGCAATGGCAATAAAGTGATTCTGATTCTGATTCTGATTCAGGGTTAATAATTTAGCATAAAAGCCAGTCAGAAGGCCTTTTTCTAACAGATCAGTTTGTGATGTAAACAAGCCAACATGTAGTTTTTATTCAGGTTCAGATGAGTTGTGGGGAAACACTCGCTCTGCTCTCAGGACTTCCTGCTGCCCACTTCCCTCCGTTAGAAGCCATTTGCATGTGGTGCCGCTGCTGCTCGCAATGAAATACCAAAATCTGAATGAAGCATCTGCATACGGGCGTGTTTCTCTGACGCACATGTGTGGGGCCCGGTTCTGCAGACTCACGCGTGATCAGGTTTCACTTACACTGAATCAAAATAAATATGAAAAACGCTGCCTCTGCCGTCAGATGAGGGGGATCTTCTGACGTTCTCATCTCATCTTCTTGTGACAGAAAACCAGCTGGAGTTATTTCCAGCAGCTTCTCAGACAGGAGGAGAATTTCCAGTTTACACATTCACAACCTGCCCCTGTGTGCTTTCCTCCAAATGACACCAAATCTTTTCAAGATGAGTCTGTTCGAATGGAATGTCCCTCACAGCGAGACAGCTTCAGGTCTTTGAGCAGACTGATCCTCGCTGAGGTCCAGCTGCCTTCAGAGCTCGTCTGCTCTCCATCTGACCCACAGCTGAGCTTCCAGCCTCGTCCAGGCCCCCGATGTCCTCCAGCAGCTCTTTGGGCCCATTCTGGTGGAGGACAGGTTGGACAGGTGGACTTGATCAGCCGTGGCTATAATCTGTGGTCCTCAGGGACACATAACCAACCTGTAGAGGATCCAACCTTTTAAATACTGTTTCTTCAGATTTTCAGTTAATAACCTGCTCAAATGCATATCGCCGCCATCTTCCATGAAACTAAGATCATGTGATGAGAAATGGCGGCGAGGTCGAAGGTCGGTTCCTCTCAGAGCTCAACTCTTTCCTCCAATCAGAGTTTATGATCTTCCTACCAGGACTTCACCTGAAATAATCCCATTTTTCTTAGCCGGCGGGCTGAAAAAACAGGAAAAAGTACCCGGAATTCCATTGGTCACCAGTTGTTTACTTCCTGTTTGAGGGACGGCCATGACGGAATGATCTGAACTTCTGCTCAAACAAAAGCTGCCTGATTTCCCTGAACAGCCGAACGGGCCGTTAGTTCATGTTTTCATCTACCTGAAATCCAAAAATCAATCAGTTTGATTCGTCGACACAGCAGAGTGTAGATAAAATAACCTTCTGTCCTCACAGAGTCTGAAGAAAGGTTTCTTACAGTTAATTAATGAAAAAATACCGTCGATCTGAAAAAGCTTCTGGAGATTTCTTAAAAGTCTCTTAAAAACATGAAGTCACACCAGTTTTTTCACATTGTTCAGCAAAAATTTAAGATTTTTTTTATCTAAAATTTGAAACGTTCCTGTTTTTAACCCAGAAACACGATCTAATCTTTAAAACTTCTACAATAAAACAAATAAACGTTGATATTTTTGTTTGCAGAACTAGTTAGAGACACCTGAGAGACGCCTGAGAGATACCTGAGAGACGCCTGAGAGACACCTGAGAGACACCTGAGAGACGCCTCAGAGATGCCTCAGAGACATCTGCACTGACAGTAAAAGTGAACGATTAGTTTCATCAGAATCTGTCCTGTGGTGCGGGAGATATTTTGCTAACAGACACGAGCAGAAACATTATCGCCCGCCATTTCAGTGGGAACTCACAAACCCATCATTTCCCCACTCCTCTGTGTAACATTTCTGTCTGAGATCAGCTGAAACGTCCAGAAGCTGAAGGTTCTGGTCGGGTTGTGGACGGGTTCTGTCAGGTTCTGTGGGAGTGGAACCTGCCTGTGTTTGGTATTCCGTGCAGAAAGCCTCCCACGCCCCGTGTGTCCGCCCACGCACGGATTTGCGTCACGCAGGGAGCAGCGTGGGCGAGAGAGAGAGAGAGAGAGGCTGTGTAGCAACCGCGCGGAATATCCCACTTTGTTCAGCTGCCGCGTGAAGCTGCGCGCGCACAGCCGGCGCCAACAGGAAGTCTGTACAAAATAAAAGCACAGCATTAAAAACAACTCCTTCCAGTCAGACTCTGTTGTTCTCCAGGCTGGATCTGAATGAACAAACTGTTTAACCAAACTGCTTTAAAAGGTTACAGACAAGTCTGGATACTTGGAAGGAAAATATAAATAAATATGCACCAAATTCTCTAATATAATCAGTATTATTAAAGAAATAATCTATTTATTCCTGAACTTATTTCAGTTATTTCCACAAATATGGAAGAACTGAAATAATAGCCACCATGCAACAGAAAGCCTGGTTTGTAATAATATATAAAACTTAATAAACTTATCATCTTGTGGTTCTATATATTATTATATTTAATAGGAGATGTTTAAAGAATAAAAAACAAATTTACAGTAACATTAAAATGTAAAACAACAGAACTGCAGTTTAAACAGTAAAAAAGGTGCCAATAATTTTAAAAAGTAGATATTTATAGGTTTAAAAACAGTAACTGATAAAAAGTCAATGTTAAGGTTTAGTAAATATAAGCCTGTCCTTATATAGCAATAAATACATAAAGCTTCAAATTACTGCTCAGCTGTTAAATGAAGTCACAGAAAAGTATAAAATATATATACTTTTGTTGTTTGTGTATTTTTTAAAATCAAAATTCTGATTTTGATCCAAAGTTTTTGTTTATTTCAGCGATGCTTTTATTTTGTTAAGCGCAGGAGGAATAGTGTGTGTGTGAGCGTGTGTGTGGTTTGACCTTTGTGAAGAGTGCAGGGGAGTAGAGAGAGGCTCTCACACACTCACACACACACACCCAACACACACTTGGAGGAGCAAGACGCGCAGAGATCACCACCACCATCATCATCATCGTCAGCTCTGATCATCTGCAGCTTCTCTGTTTTCTCAGCAGCTGAAGAAGGAAAAAGTTTGAGACGGAGGAGAGAAGAAGAAGAAGAGGAGAGGAAGAGGAGTGCCCCTCAGCCCAGACAGACTGCTGGAAGTTGTTTCCTCCTCAGCTCTCGTCTCTGACAGTAGATCCGTTTTTCACGCTCCTCCTGCAGGATTCCTTCTTCTCCTCTCTGCAGCAGCCGACTTATCAGCTCTGTGTTGGTAAACACTGAGGAGGAGGAGGAAGGAGGAAGAAAAGGACGAGGATCCGGACCAGGGCGCGCCAGCGGGGCCAGAATCTCAGCAGGTAGGCTACAGAAAACCTGGATTTAATCCTGCTTTAAGGTCAGGGGAGCTGCTTCCAGGCGGGAGAATGTTGCAGGAAATGTGTGAAAATGAGACAGAATGACAGATAAACTCAGCCGTCAGCGCTGGAGCTCCCTGAAGGATTATTTAACTGTAATCAGATGTTTCAGACACCTGGAGCTGTCTTCTCCTCCTCTCTGAGAGGCAGCAGCAGATCCAGTTAAAGCTTTCAGTGGAGCTGAGAAGGATTTCCTCCCTGTGAGCTGCTGTTGTGTTAAATATGATTACTTCATGTGTCCCTCACAGATGAACACACACTTCCCAGGATCCAGGAAACGGGCAACCGTCTCCTGGTTTTTATTTAAGACAGGGTTGAAGTCTGTCAGGGTACGCCTGGTTTCTGCAGGTGAAAGGTCCGAGTCGTTAAACTGGATCTGTGCAGCAGGCTGACCTCTCTCTCTCTCTCTTTCACACACACACACACACACACACACACACTGCTGTGTTTCAGTCTGACAGGCTTTAATAAGACGTTTGGAGCTGATTTCTTGTTTCTCGTGGAGCTGGGAGGAAGGTCAGTTTATCTCCTGCAGAGCTCCACCGTCACTCTGCTGCTAAATTTAGTTCTGCACAGAAACAGAAGGAAACCTCGGAGCTTCTGCTTTTACAGCCACAACAAACAACACTTTCATTATTATTCATCCTGACGAGGACTCGGGTCCAAAAAGCTGCTTCCTGAGCCTGATTCGACATTTTCAAACGAACAGAAACTCAAATCTCAATCTGATAACACCAGAAATCTAACATTAAATCCTCATTAACTGACTGATATTAGCTGCTTCTCATGTGAACAGATCATAAATGATCAGTTTTTATAGTTTTGTTTTGAGTCAACCTTTAAAAATCGTCTGGGATCAGCTGAAGGAAACAGTTGAACATCTTTCTGCACCGATCAGAGGCTTTAGTCTGATACAAAGTGAATATCATCAGTTTGTCTCTGAGGGACCGGAGGAGGAGGAGAGCGCCTTAAGGAGCTCCACAAACCCACGTTTTTATGACATTTCACGTTGTTCCACCTCTTCTTCACCAGATCGCCTGTTTGTTTGTTGTTGTTGTTTTTATTTAACAGAATTTATACGAGACGATGTCCGCCTGTTTTGGGTTTTTTAATTCGGTTTTTTAATTTAAACAAAAACAAAAATCTGTAATTAATCTTATTTTATCAGACACTAAAAACCATTTTCAGCCTCACTGAGTTTAGTAAATATATAAATATTCAGTAAGTTGATGTTTTTCTGACGGGTCTGGGCAGATTGCTGTAAAATGTTTCACACAAATTTAAGGCCACAAGCCAGATGACCTTTGACCCCTGGGGCATCCCTGTGATCGGTGGAACCGCATGACTCAACAGACGAGTGAAAGGTGTAAAACCCAGCGTCTGATTGGACGGGGTCAGAGGTCAGGGCTGACCTGCACAGACAGGTGCTCCCGTCCAGGTGACGGGCTGAAGGTTTTGTGTTAAAAACAAATCTTTACGCTTTTTAGAAAACCTCCCAACTTCTCTGGAAATGTTTTTGTCCTGTTGTGTCCTAAATTTAAACGTGCGTGAACTTTAACCTGATTTTGTTTCGTCGCTTCCTGTCAGAAAACATTTAGTTTATGTTTTCTTAGATTTTTCTGTTTTCGACCCACAAAATAAAAGTCAGACTGTTGCTCATTAATTCAAGCAGTTAATAACAAAGAGCCTTGTCTTACAGTAAATAGTTCTTATGTATTTATGTATTTTATTTCGTTGTGACCGTCCAGGCTTCTGTAAATCATTTTTAAAGTTAATTTGATTTCCGTCGTTCTTCTCAAGACCCTCAGTCGATGTTTCCTGACCCCAACTTTGGGAGCCAAGGTTCTATAAAACATCTGCTGTGACTGTCTGCTGAGTAAATATGACTCTAAATTTAAATAAGACATGAGGAACTTTCTCCACTTCGTGATTTTTCTACTCCTGTCAGATCTGCAGCGTGTCGTGAGCAGCTGTGGTGAAAACAGATAAAACTTCAGCAGGAGAGAAGGACAGGGAGGAGGAACCTTTGTCCGACATTTAATCACCAATAATTACCTCCGAAGGTCCTAACTTCATCTTTAAAGGTGTATTTTTATTTCACAAACAACCTGTAGGAGCTTTTATTTTGATATCCAGTACAGATTTTTGGTCTAAAAACAAGAAGAATGAAGGTGAAACTTTTCGTTTTTGTTCAGATGTTTATTTATCTTAAAGTACGGATCGTTTGACTTCATGTATTTTAGAAAGAAACTGAAGATTTGGTTTGGAATCAAACCGTCCGGATCAGCCGGATCATTTTCCCTTCGAAGGTAAAGATGTTTGTGGCGTTTTCCCGGCTCAGCCAGGCTCAGTCTGGGCCTATTCTGGGCGAGGCGAGCCCACCACCCACACATCCTGCAGGGGTGGAGAGAGGCATGTGGTCCTGACTGCCACTCCTCAGGCAGCTCGGCCTCCGCAGAGCCTCGCCGAGGAACGAGTCCAGGGCAGATCTGTTCCTCCTGCAGCTTACGGGGACAAAAGTCTGTCAGGAACTTTATTGTTTCTGTTCTGTGGACGGATTGAGGATAAATCCTCGTCTGACAGGAACATGTGTCCACACGGAGACACATTCAGAGGACATGTAGCTCACGTCTCTGAGGAGACTCCGGGCCAGTGGTTCTGGAGCAGAGAAGCTGCAGAGTTAAAGTTTTAGAAACGCTAAATCATGCATTTAGAGCGGGCCTTTTCAACAAGTGGTCCGCGGGCCAGACGTGGCCCTTTAAAAAAACAAACATCAGACCTACTTTTGTACTTTGAGCCAAATATTAAGCTGGTAGAAGTCATCCTTTGACAAATAATCTTCAGTAAACCGTCACACGGAGAGGAGAGGGATGGGTAAACATGTACTTCAGTAATCAGCTGTTTAATTGACCCATCAGGCTGACCTGAGCAGAAACTGCAGAACGAACAGGATGTCTCCTTCAACAGCAAAATCTGACAATCTGAAGGCAAACCAGTGTTTAACGAATGACTCTCAGCTACTACCACACCCAGTTCAGCCCAGTCTGTTGGCTGTGGCAGCCATCTTGAGTTAGATTACATCTGGTGATTATTTTCTGCAACTTTCATTAAATATTCATCCAGAGGTTCACGAGACGATTTCATAAACAGACACAAGCAGAAACATGAAGTCCTTTTTATAAATGGCCCAAGTTGAATATTCCAGATATCTCAATTTAAATATAAAATCATGACAAACACAGTTATTGTGAAGCAAAGTCAGTCATTTATCTTTTAGAGCTGGATCCTCATGTTTGTTTACAACTGTCTTTATTTAGATGAAGAATAAAGTCAAAAATGTTGATAAGCAAAACAATTTGATTTTATTTTTTCCTCATTTAACGAGAAATTCTTGGCATAAAACAGAACTTTGAACACTTAATTTCACTCAGGAGTTCAGACGTGAAGATGTCAGAGTTTCCATCTGGCCCGTTCTGTTGTTCTCACCAGTTGGCGCCCAGCAGGAGGACTTCAGGCCCGGCAGTCTGACATTTCTGCCTCAACAACGTCCACTTATCAGCTTTGGCTCCAACAGAAGCACAATGTGAGGAGGAAGTGGACAGAGGCCCCGCCCCCTACCTCTCTGCTGTGCTTCAGCAGAGGAATACTTTTTTTTTTCAGACTTTCATATTTTAAGCTATAGCAACAGAGTCTGGGCTGTAACCAGGCGTCTCATTGGGCTGCGACTGTTGGCCAATCAAAATGCAGAAAACGGGATGTTCTGTTGAATTGGTAACGACCTGAGAGCTGTGCAGCCACGTTCTG
Organism: Kryptolebias marmoratus; assembly: GCF_001649575.2. NCBI lineage: Eukaryota > Metazoa > Chordata > Actinopteri > Cyprinodontiformes > Rivulidae > Kryptolebias > Kryptolebias marmoratus. Next base: position 5,185,212 of record NC_051452.1, on the reverse strand, counting down.
ATTGGACAGTTGGGTGCATGGCTGGTAAACCTGTGTGTAACTCCTGACCTCTGACCCCAAACTTCCTGTCAGACTGATTCCTGAGCCTAATAAGTCCCTTTATGCTTCTGTCCCCTGGTGTCTCAGGCATGGCGGCGGTGTTGCCCAGAACCCTGGGTGAGCTGCAGCTCTACAGGATCCTGCAGCGGGCCAACCTGCTCTATTACTACGAGGCCTTCATCCAGCAGGGCGGCGACGACGTGCAGCAGCTCTGCGAGGCCGGGGAGGAGGAGTTCCTGGAAATCATGGCCCTGGTGGGCATGGCCAGCAAGCCGCTGCACGTGCGGCGCCTGCAGAAGGCGCTGCGGGACTGGGTCACCAACCCGGCCGTCTTCAACCAGCCTCTCACCTCGCTGCCCGTCTGCAGCATCCCCGTCTACAAGCTGCCCGAGGGCTCGCCCACGCTGCTCAGCGCCCAGGACCGCGCCAACACCGCCAGCGTCAAGGTGCCCAAATCTGTGGCCGCCGCCTGCTCCGACCCCGGGAAGCTGGACGTGGCCAGAGACAAAGTGTCAACCGGGTCACCCCTGCAGGGGAGCAGCGAGGCTCGGTTCTGGTCGGGCCACAGCAATGACAGCGAGCACAGCCTGTCTCCGTCAGACCTGGGCTCGCCGTCCTCACCCAGAGACGCTTTAGAGTCTCTGGACGCTGCGGCGGTCCAGTCGGTCCTGGAATGCGTGGACAGGATGGCACCCGGACTTCCGAAGTCGGACCTGTCTGAGGTCAAAGAGCAGCTGAAGACCAACAAGAAGCTGGCCAAGATGATCGGACACATCTTCGAGCTGAGCGACGACGACCCGCGACGGGAGGAGGAGATCCGGAAGTACAGCGCCATCTACGGGCGCTTCGACTCCAAGAGGAGGGACGGCAAACACCTGACGCTGCACGAGGTGCTTGTTTGTGAAGACACGAGTCCTGTAGAACCTCAGGAGCGTGGTTGTTCTGTGTGGTCTGACTGCTCTGTGTTTGACGTGCAGCTGACGGTGAACGAGGCCGCGGCCCAGCTCTGTATGAGAGACATGGCTCTGCTGACGCGCCGGGACGAGCTGTTCGGACTCGCCCGGCAGATTTCCAGAGAAGTCACCTACAAATACACCTACAGGACCAGCAAGTAAGAGCCAGCCTGCACCACCTGCATTTAACAAACATAAGTTACTCCTAAAAAGGTCCAAAAGCTGCTCTGTGACTGTCTGCACATCACATGCAGGGGTTAGACCTCCTCCTCCTGGATCTCCTTGCTGCTGAAAAGTGCTGTATAAATAAATTTCACTTCACTTTCACTTCTTCTTCTTCTCTCAGCTGTTCCCTTTTCAGGTCCTCCTCCTCCATCTAACTCTGTCCTCTGTCCTCCATGTCCACTCAAACTGCATCCATATCTGTCCTCTTTGTCTCTAACATCCTTCTGGCCCTCCTCTGCACATGTCCAAACCATCTCTAACTTTATCTCCCAGTCCTTCAACCTTTGACCTCTGATGACCTCAGTCCTGATCCTGTCCATCCTCGTCCCTCCAAAGGAGAACCTCAACATCTGCAGCTCTGACACTTCCTGTTCTGTCTCCAAACCAACATGGCTGCTCTCACCACTGTCTGTAAACCTTTCCTTTGACCTTTGACCTTTGCTCACTCCTGAAACTTTTCTCCGTCCTACCTGGACTCTCTTCTTCACCTCTTTACCTCACTGCCTGTCCTCCTGGACAGTTGAAGTCCTCTAAGGGTAAAAAAAAAACACAAGTTCTAACATTTCTGCTGCTTTTGTTCTTCAGCTAAAAATGACTTCAGGAAAGTAAGAGAGGCTGAAGTATTTCTGTTTGTGTGCAGGTCTCGGTGTGGAGACAGAGACGAACCGTCGCCTAAAAGGATTAAAACTGAGGTCAGTTCAATAACAGAACATTGAACTTTTTCTCTCATGTTGTGACATTTCTGAACTGAACTGCTGTTTAAAAGTTTAATCCTTGTTCAACCTCCAAACCTTCATTTTGTTTCTTTGCTTTTTTTACTTCGACCTTAAACTAAACAAACACTTTTAGGGTTTATTTAATCAAGTTGACTGAAAGAATTCCAGTTTCTTTGAGAACCTGACAGTTTTCCCTCCTGGTTCCTGACGTCGAATCTTTAAATGTCTGATATCTTAAAACACGGGTTTGGCAGCTGAAACTCCTCTGAGGAACTGAAAACTCAAACAACAGCAGCCTTGAGCCGAACACAAAGAAATCTCTGAGCGTTTCTCTCCCGACGCCCTGGTTCTGCACTCGTCAGTGAATGGTTCCTCTCAGAACGCGGAGCAATAATGGAGAACATGTGGCGTCGGAGAACTCCGCGGGGATTTTAATCAGGCCCGAGAGGAACCGACCGACCGACACCTGCTCAGAAAAAAAACATCACTTTCAGGCAGAAAAACCTCCAGAAAACATCCGTCAGTTTAAAAGATGCTGGAAAGAAAAACACAAGTTTAAATATTTGTTCTTATTCTTCATTTTAATCCAGAAATGCAAGCTCTTTTCAAACTGTGATTTAAATTTAAACATAATTTTACCTACAATTTGTCTTTATTTGTGCATTAATTAATACACAAAGGATTAAAATTAGAATTAAAATAAAAATGAGCTAAAAAACTTAATTCAAAATGGGATTTTATCTTAAAATAAATTGTAATAATAAACATTTAACCATTAAATCACTGATGAAGAATAGTTGACCGTTTTTTTTTATTCTTTTAATAATAATAATAATAATCTATTTTCATACTTTATTATTTTAATTGCAACAACAAATTTTATTAGAATCAAATAAAAATTAACTTTAAGGCTGCAGTTTATAAACTATGTTTTATATGATTTAACTCACAGTTTCATTTTATTTCTACCTTTTTGTGTCTCATTGGGTAACTTTCTGTCTCAACTTTTGTTTCAGTTTTTAATCAAATTTGAAATACAATTAAAAATTTTATTTCTTTTTGTCTTTTGTTCTTTAGTCAGATTGAGAATCGTTTTGGATCAGAAGTTAAAACACTTAAAACAACTCTTATGGTTCCTCATTTAAAACTTTATTATCTAACATGTCATAAGATAAGACTTTTTCCCAGAAAGTGTTTTTAATTTTGGTTTACCGCCTTTATTTTGGACTTTAATCCCTCCAGAATCAACTGGTCTGTGTTTGGCGTGCACGCTGCTGCTGCGCTGCTTCTCCAGACGTTCTGGGAAATAAAACCCGCATTAAAGAAGCGAAAGACGTGAACGTTCTCTTGGTTTCCTTCAGGAGAACTTCTTCGACATCCAGGAGGCGCTGCAGGCCATCCACATGAGGCAGGAGATGCTGAGGGAGCAGCTGGCCTGCGCCAAGTCCAAAGGAGAGGAAACGGTGGGACGCAGCCTGCAGGTAGGAAACAAGACGGCTTCAGATTTATTCTCTTCTGTTTTCAGAGACGTTACCTCTGATTAAACCAACATTAATCTGTCCTCCTTGAAGCTCCCAGATTAAAGAACCAAACCTGCCGGTGAAGACCTTGTACCGCCTGTTAGAACGTGCTGAGGATGACTCTCAGCTACTACCACAGCAACTTTGAACTCTGAAAGATAGACTGAGTTAGAGACATTTTTGTGCTTGCTATGGTTAGCTGTGGCGGCCATCTTGATTTGGATTGAAGTGTTGAGTTGTAGATGTTTCTGTCTGAGGGTTTCAGTAAAATCCATCCTGTGGTTTATGAGATATTTTGCTAACGGACATAAAAGACGAGCAGACTTCAGGTACAGATGTTTGCAGCTGATGGATCCAGTCTGATCTTCAGCTGATTGATCTGGTCTGACCTTCAGCTGCAGGATCCGGTCTGATCTTCAGCTGC
>NC_051452.1:5180547-5181235 GCF_001649575.2 Kryptolebias marmoratus | reverse complement strand
ATATATTAGCAGTGGTCTAGATATCTAAATGTAGGGTATATTGGTCGGAGCTCAGAGCCCTGCAGCTGCTCAGTCAGACGCCATAACCGGAAGTCAGAAAACAATGTTTTTGAAGGAATTAAAGAGATCTGCATGTGTTTCTATGGGGAAAACATTTTGTAAATAAAGTGAAATATTTAAAAAATGATCACAAACTAAAACTCACGGCGCACGATTCCTGATCGAGTTGAATGTTTCGATGTATGAGTGATTAGTTGCAAACAAACGTACAGAAGAAAGTAAGTTTTTTTTTGTGGTTTTGTTTTCAGAAGATCGACCAATCAACTTGCGGGTGGTCAGTCAGAGCATGCAGGATGGCGACCTCCCGCTGGGCAAGCAGCTCGCCAACGAGCTGAAACGCCACCATAACCACAACCACAACAACAACAACCACCACAACAACAACAACAACAACAACAGCTCAGATGAGACCAAAACACCAGCAACAGGTGAGCCGTCTCACATGTTCAGCAGGAAACACAAACAGACGTGTTCCAGCTTTGTGGGGTTTTTGTTATAAACCTCTTCGCTGACGCCGCCGTCTTTTATCCCTGTCCTCAGAAAACGGGATGTCTCAGCGGACGTCCAGCAACACGGAGAAGAAGACCATCAAATCAGAGCCAGAAGACTCCACATAGTGCCTCCCCCC
>NC_051452.1:5176438-5180474 GCF_001649575.2 Kryptolebias marmoratus | reverse complement strand
CCTACTCACACTTGACCGTATGCAGTTATTACCCGTCAATAGATACTAAGCAAGCACAGCCACAGCAGAGCCTTAACAACCAACGTTGCCTCATGAATAGCATTTATTTTTATTTCTTTTAGCCTTTTTGTTTTTAAAAGTATTTGCCAAAGCACCCAGAGAGCACACCCAGCTCTGCAGGTCTTTGTGTGTTTGTGTAATTCAAGGTTTGATCATCTGTAAACTCTTTACCTCGGCCTGGGAGCTGCTTCTGTTGCTTTCTGCGGACGGGCAGGTGTCAGGTGGCGCTGCCAGGGCTGAATCTTAACCTTAGTCTGCTTTCACTCGAAATAATCCAACCTGCTGATGTGACTGGAGAACAGGAAATCAGGTCTTTTTTTATTTACCAGGAGGATGATCTGCTTTTGTTCAGCCAGAGAAACATCTAATGATCAGTCGTAGTTAAACACCACATTAAGGAGACTGAAAATTCAGAGAGGGGATGTTTTTCTTCCTCTCTGATCACCAGAGAATCTCCCCAAGTTTAGATCTGATCTGGTTTTTCAAAGTTCACTTTATCAAAAAAAAACTCTGAGAAGAGAAAGTGAACACCTCAGCTTCTGTACTTGAATTAGTTAATAACTACAACCATCCAATCTACAGACATTTAGCTTCTAATTCATCACAAAATAACCAGGTTTTCTTCACCCTTTGAAGAGTATTTTTATGTTAGTTATTGTTACAGACAGAAACCCTAAAACCTGCCCAGTTAGACTGGAATGCAAAGTGTTTGAAGGTCTGGATTTGAGCTAAAATGTTTCTACAACTGCTGGATAAATTGGCACAAAGAATACGAGCCACAAATTAAGTAGCACTTATTTTACTGATCCTGACGATGTCCAACACTCCACGTGTCAAATAAACCCTTTTCCTTCAGCGTTTCTGTCAGTCTGCTCCGAACGCCTTGGGTTAATGTAGTGTAAAGGTCAAAGGTCAGCGCCACTAAATTGATCTCACCTAAATTATGAACCCATCGAAATGGCTTTTTAATGCTTTTTAATGCTCTTTTAGATCCAGCTTCATCAGCTCAGTCTGCAGAGGATGAAAGTTCACATGTAAATATTTAGCAGTATTTAATAAAACTCTGATTAGCAGCAGAAACGTTTGCGATCAGAGCCTCGTTAAGCCCCTCGTTAAGCTTCAGCCCCTGCAGCAGGTTGTTGTTTTGACATTTCGGGCACACAGGAGAGGCTCTGGGAGGTGATTTCTGAAGAGGATGTACAGGAGCTGTCGTGGGGCAGCAGCAGGAGGACCTCTGCCGTTCGGCTGCCCCGCCGCCGGCCCAGCTAATTGCTTCATTTCACTTTGTAATTTAGCAAATCACTGCTGCTGAAGAGAAACCACGCATCCGCACACGGGGAGGATTTCAGGAAGAAAAAGAGAAACTTTAAAAAGCTCGCAAGATGTGCTTTTCAGCAACAGCTGCATCAAAGCGTCTCTCTGCTGGTGAAGCAGCAGCAGCCTGTAAATATGAGAGCTAGCCTAATCTGTCAGGGTTTCTGTGTCCGGTGTAACTTTGCTGTAGATTTTTGGTGTCGATACAGTGTTTATGTATGTAGAGCAAAAACAAAAAAAAGAACTTTTAATGAAAAAACCCCAAATGTTTGAACGTGTCTGGTATATAAGAAGATGCTTTTAGCCTCAGCTCTAACAGTGTTTGATTACATACGTGTTCTCGGTGTTTAGACGTAGAAACATGGCGGCTCAGTGTTTTTCTGTGTAAATAACATCTGTTTGGTCTGAAATGATGATAACTTCTTCTCCTCACTCCCTGCACATAGTTTAGTCTCCCTGAGAGATCAATGCAATATTTATGTACCGAGTCGATCTGAATCTGTGCGTCTGTCATCACCTGCAGGTTTTAGGGAAAACGTTTGTGTCGTCTCACTTTTACTTTGGATTTAAAGACTTCTTCAGGTTGTAAACTAAAAAAACGTGGTCGGTTCTGGTTCTGATGGGTCTCAGAGAGCAACGCATGTCGTCCCACTGATCACCACGGTTTCTTTTAAAGTGATAGATTAGGCTCCACCCACTTATGCACCTGTTTTTTAAACACTAATATATTTTATTTGTTATACAACACATAAACATTAAACTTTATTTTTTGAACTCTATGGTGTGGTGCGTCCTGTTGTATGAGATAAAACTGTGCAAAAGTCTTGATCCAAGCCTTATCTTCCTCCTGATCCTTTGGGGTGGTCTGCATCAGGAGCTCTCTGGACTTTCTGCAGGTTCTTCTTTGAGAAGCTGCTTTTTCAGAGGAGTTTTTGACTTTTGTTCTGCTCAGCGTTTGAGTTGCTTCAGGAACGTGAGCCTCATCTTCTGAACCCAAGCCAGGTCTGCTTGGTGGAAGGACCTGAGCAGCAGAAACGCCCGCTCTGTTTTCCTTTCCTCTACTTTTAGCTGAATCCCTGTGCGGGCCGAGATTTGCATCAGCGTCACATCAACACATTGTGAAAGTGGCTCATGAGTCACTCTGACGCAGGTCCTTCTCTCACACACACCTCCCATCATCCTCTGCTTCCACCCCCCCACACCTCGCACACACACAGACAGATTTTCTCTGGAGAAAAGCTCTGCTCATGAACGCCCACGCTCAGCTCTGCTCACAGTGGCAGCCCGGCCCCTCCCCTCACCCGTCCTCCTCCTCTTCCAGTGCAAGCCACCGATCATCATCATCGTGATGTGTTGCCATGGCGATGGCTGGAGGTGGGCGGCGGCTCCACCGGCGGTGGGCGGAAGCCAGCCGCTGAGCAGCGTGGGAGGGATCTGCAGCCATCACCCTCATTTTGAAGGGAGCAGGAAGCTGACTGCTTCTGAGAAGGTGTGGGCGTCGGTGAATTATCGCCTCTCCTCCCTGCAGCTTCGTTAGGGATCGCCTTGTTTGTCTCCTTCCCTTCCTTATTTTGTTTCCTGCTGCAGACAGAAAAAACGAACAAAATCCGCTCAAAGAGCTGCTTTTAGGTTGAAAAGGAGTGAGTTTGACACCAGTTTTAACAAGTTCTGGGCCTCTTTTTGTATTTTCTTTAGGATTATTAAAGCAAAGTTGAGCTTTTAAAGGCACCACTGACCCTGTCTGTTCAAAGATTTTAACCCAAGTAAAACTAAACAAACAGGTGACGTGCAGCTGAAATATACTCCAGGCCTGTTTGGGCACATTTTATTTTAATCCTCCTGATTGTATCTTTAGAAATTCCTTGTCGCCAAGCTATAAACGTGCATTAACTTTTAAACTCCTGTGAGGCAGCTGCACAAAAACAACAGAAATTTATCAAAATGATCACTTCAGCTCTCCAAGTTTGGACAAAAAAGAGCCTGTTTGTCAAATAATTTGTCTCTGTTAAAAACAAGGGATTTTTCTGTTGTTAAAAAAATGCAGATTCCTGTAAGTTTAGTTGGAAGTCCCCTTTATTTCTGATCTCAGACGTCAGCTCTGCTTGTTTTCAGGTCAGAGTCATAAATATTTCATGTCCAGGTTCAGAGGAGGCTTCATTAGTCATGCTTTATTAATCTGTTTGTTTTATCCAGTTTGGAGCTGCAGGTGGGTGCAGTTTACTGAGATTTAAATCAAGTTTGATAAAAGCTGCAAAACAAACACAGTAAAGTGAAGTCAGCAGATCGTTTCCAGTGAAAAATCTCTGTAGTAGGTCAGTATTTTATGCTGCGTAAACCCACGCCCACACGGGTCACCCAGGAGGTCAGAACAAACATTAAACACAGAATGACTCAGGCCGACGTTCTGTTGACATCCTTAAAATAAAATTAAAGCCGATATGAGCACGGAACTGAGGATCTGCTGCTTATTGGTGTCTATTCTTGGCTGGAGGTTCTGGTTCTGTCCCCACTGAGGACAGACCCGGTGATCGTCCTGTCTCTGCTGCCTCCAGAGGACAGACCTGTTGGTCGTCCTGTCTCTGCTGCCTCCAGAGGACAGACCTGTTGGTTGTCCTGTCTCTCCTGCCTCCAGAGGACAGACCCGGTGATCGTCCTGTCTCTG
>NC_051452.1:5172103-5173926 GCF_001649575.2 Kryptolebias marmoratus | reverse complement strand
GTCCTGTCTCTGCTGCCTCCAGAGGACAGACCTGTTGGTGGTCCTGTCTCTGCTGCCTCCAGAGGACAGACCTGTTGATGGTCCTGTCTCTGCTGCCTCCAGAGGACAGACCTGTTGATGGTCCTGTCTCTGCTGCCTCCAGAGGACAGAACTGTATTGAGGCTGTAAATCGATGTAGTATCAAATATTTCCACCAGGTGGCAGTGCAGGACAACACATCTATGTTAACCTGTTTTATTCATGTTCTCACGCTTTCTCCTCCATAAACTGAGGTGAAGCTGCTGCTGATACTTTAAAGTCTTATTTAACCCTTTCAGACTAACCAGTAGCAGGTTTGTTTGTAAAGCAACAATGAAAACACGTGAAACCATCAGCAAGACCTCACTGTGTCTTCAGTTCAGCAGCATCTTGAGTTTTATTGTATATTTATTCAAAATACAAGAGATAATTGAAATTTATGTCTAAACAGACATTCAAGTGGATCCAACTCACAAAACTTAACAATTCCAGCAGAAACTTTAAATTACAAGCTTTTTTCCTCGTACAGACACAACAATTAATAGAATAATGAGCGCTAATTACATTTAATCAATAAAATAATATTTTATTTCTCTTAAATTTGATATAGAAACACTTTAGCACTTTAGTGGGATTTAAATTGTCTAGAAAAGGCAAATAAATCCCTAAAAGCGAGTAAAACTGAGTGTGTTCAGTCCAGATAATTTGCTAATGGAAACAGGGTCAAAACAATGGGCAAGACAGTTTAGGTGATTGACAGTCGTCTCGGCCAATCAAGTACAAGTAAAGGATGCGCTCGTCCAATCAAATCCTGCGCGTGGAGACAGGTTGGTTGTAGCCCTCTGATGAGCATTTCCAGCCGTTCATTCGTCCGTCAGGAGGCAGTTTTCCATCAGGAAACACGTTTTTTCTGGGTTTTATTTAAAGTTTCTGGTTTCCAGTGAGTCTGACTGAGCAGACGAAGCCGACATGTTACCTTTTCGGTCCACGGTGGCGCTGAAGGAGCTGTTTCAGAGCCAGCTGAAGCGGCCGCTGACTCTCCGAGCAGCAGCCGGCGTGAAGGAGGCTCTTCCCGCGGCTTGTTTCAGCTCCGCCGGGCCGGAGAGGAGGTTCCCCGGCGGAGGGAGGCCGTGCTCCGGGTGGAGAGCCCCCCAGGACCTGAACAGGAAGCCGGGCTTCAGGGGGTTCTGCTCCGAAGGTGACGGGCAGCATGAAGCCGCCAAGGACTCAGCAGACAAGTGAGTGAGGCGCTGCTTGTAGGCCGAGCTGTGCAGGAAAAAACTCCACAAAGAGAGGAGATTAGTTCCTACCTCTCAGTTCATGATTATTTATAACAAAGCTTTACAGTAATAAATGTGCAGGGTCGATTACATTAGGCGAGAAAGGGCATAAAATATTTACACGTCCGAAAATGGAAGCAGGTGTGATGCATCGAGCCGTGAATCGTGACCAGCAGCATCATCTTCATCTTCATCCTCCAGCTCATCATCTGAGACCCAGGGAGGCTCTGACCTTTGACCTGTTCTCTCTACAAGGTCCTCTGACAACCCAGACTGGGTCTTCAAACTCCCTTCAGCAGGTTCTTATCTCCTAAACAGCCTCCTGTGAAAGTCTGATGAAGGTCAGGCCTGACTGCGTCTCTGAGCTGCTCCATCACTGGCTACAGTTATTAAATTTATTTACAGTTAATTATTAAATATGTTTAGAATATTTAGATTTAGATTTAATTAGGAAATGCGTTTATTATTAGAATTAATTATAATTAGAATAATTTATCGTGTTTATATTAATGTTTAAATGATGCT
>NC_051452.1:5162279-5172003 GCF_001649575.2 Kryptolebias marmoratus | reverse complement strand
ATTAAAGTCTTTTCGGCTGCGGTCTCTGGGTTTCTGTTCACACATGATAGCTGCAGCCATCAGCCGGGTCTCAGCTGACTGATTTCCAACCAACATTTTTCCCTGTAGGCTTGGTTCAGCTCATGTGAAGCCTCGGCTCGTTCTGTGAAATATCCAAACCGCAAGTTAGAGATGAAACTGGAAACCAGGTTCAGTTTGTGGAACACGTTGAACTTGGATCAGTTCTTGGAAAGCAGCAGGAAGGAACTCTGACAGTTTGGTCAACAACAAACTGTTAGTCAGGACGTTCATCAACCAACAACATCAAATATTCATTAATTGTTGTCTTTTAATGATGATAAACCTAAATAATTTGCTTTAAATGGAACAAATAAATTGATTTACAGGTTGACATTGAAAATGGTCTTAAATAGGGAACAGAAAAAACCGAGTCCATTAAACCGAGTCTTCTGATCAGGACTGAATCTGTTTGATGGAATATTGAAGTCGGCTGTTCGGCGTCTCTGAGGGTCTTGCCGGCGCTCACGTTCAGCTTCAGTCGGGTTACGGCGGTCCTGAGGCCGCATCTGACAGAGGGTCAAAAACGTTCCACTGTTTCTGCAGTAAATCCTGCGAGTTGGCACGGCGCCTGGCTGCTGTCGGAGCCTCCAGGTCCAGATGAGTCGGATGGATTCTGTCAACATTTTACAGAGATTTATTCTGAGAGACGTGACACCAGCGGCGCTGATCACGTTCACCACCTCACGGCTCAATCAGACACCGAGCAGCTGCCGAGGGAAGAGATTCTCTTCATGTGTTCATCTCTCTGAACTCAGGAGGGAGTTTAAACCTGATCAGGTGTAAACTCAGTTCTTCCTCTGGTCTGACGTGTTTGTCAGTGTTTAAGTTTGGAGACTGAACTCTTATTGGTCCCTCTGATGTGCCTGAATCAAATTTAAAGCTAACTTTGTCTTAAAATGCAGAGTTTATGCCGTTAGGATTCAGTTATCACATAATCATCAGAACTGACTGTCAGACTTTTGCAGAACTGTTTATATTTCTGCACAGCTGTTGGAAAAAAAACACCTTTTTCTCCTTATTTATATATTTTTTTGTGTGCCCTTTTCTGTGAATGTGGCCCCAGTTGGTAACTTAATGAATAATAAATAATAAGATTTGATCACAGCGTTCAGGAGACGCCTCGACGTTGGTTTTAAATAAAACGTGAAATAAAGATTTATTTTTGGCCTGCAGCTCAGAGCCGTGGTGGTTTGTTGGCGTTTAGCTTCAGGACAGGCTGGGTGTGGACACGCAGGACGTTAACGAGGATCATCCAGATGTGTCCACCTCTGTCCAGCTGCTGACGAGGCTGACAGCTGCGACGTCTCATTAACTCAAAGATTTCACTCTTTGGCCTCTTTTTTTTGTTTTCTTTTGTTTGTTTGTTTCTGCAGAGTGTCAGCCAAATGAAGAACAAGTTGAGTTGTTTAAAATGAATTTAATTTTAACTCTTTTCTCTCCAGTATCACAGCTTCTGTTATTTCTGTTTGATGGAAAATGTTCAGTTTTCTTCTTGTGACAGCAGCGTTTAGTTTCAGTGGATTATTTACGTCTTGTTTGTTTGTTTCTGTTGAATGACCTGTAAATATGTGTTACTAATCCAGTATTATCCCTTCTGCTCGTCTCTCTGTTCCTGTTGTTGATCTGCTTTCTTTGCATTTGTAAGTATGTTTCTCTTTTTATTTTATTTCATTTAGTCGTTAAGAACCTGTTTTCCAGTAGCAGTAGAGGTTTTCTCACTTCTTCCCAGTGGCCGTGCTTTAATCTCCTCCCGTCTGTCTCCCCCCTCCATCCTCCCCCTCCTCCCACTCACACTCTCACCTGCAGGCTTTATTGGTGAGGTCAAAGGTCAACCACAGCAGCAAACACAGGGATTAAACATGTTGGTTCAGGCTGAGAGCAGGAAAGTCTTCTTAATTAAGTCCCATTTTCACCAAAGAAAAGTCAGCACTTTTTAAATGATCCACCTTTTAAAACAGGAGTTAAAGTTAACTTTCACAGTAAATTTAATTCAGTGACTCTGATTTTTAACTTTAGGTGAAACTTTGCGTTAAAGTAATGTGTAAAAACTTCAGATGCAGCTCAGTTTTCTGCTCCTGAGAGGCTCAGAGCGATCTTTGTTCAGGTTTAACTCCTCTGATGGTGACATTTATCAGTGTTTAAAACTAATCTGTAGCACGAAGCAGGTTCAGCGTTGGTACAGAGATGTATCACCATGGCAACAAAGTCTGAGCTGGTTTAACAGAGCAGGAAATACGAGTTAAAGCATCACTTCCTTCCCTTAAAAGGAGGAACTGGTTCCTAAGAACTTAAAAAGTTCAACTGTGGGCTACGGTGAGCTGGCTGTAGCAGCTGCTGCTGTTTGGAAACGGATTATTTGTTTACAGGTGTGGCTGATTGAAGAGTTTTAAAAAGTGGCCAATATTGTCTGATTAATCGGTCTGTATCGAGTTATAGATCCAGTGTTTCAAAGGATATTTTGCTAACAGACACAGCAAACAAACAGAGGTAATTAAATGAGCGCATTCCTGTCATGTCGGCGACAAACGTGTCAAAAAGTGAATTTTAGCACCAACTTTTATTTATTTTTAAATCAAATTAAAACCAAAACATGAGACATAGACTGACATAAAACAAACAGTTTGAAACAATTTTTATTAAACCTAAAAACATTAAGCCAGAGTTACACCATACAGGATGGACATAAAACTCTGATGTTTGACAAATACATCACTTTAATATTTATAATAATAATAATAATCTGTTTGAAGCTGAAACTGCCCCTCAGTTTGAGTTCTGATCAGCTGCCATGTGGAACCACCTTCCAGCAAACTTTACCTTCAGTCACCCTCACAGCACGCACACCGGTGTTCCCATGATGCATTGCAGGTCATCGTGAGCCTCAGAGCTTTACTGTAAATCCTCTTTATTATGAATCATAGAAGAGAGGCTGCTGAGAGTGGGTCGACCCGTCTGCCTCCTGACCCGCCACTAACAACTCTCCCAGAACCACTTGGTGGGAAACGTCTTGAATATCAGCTGGAATAAAAATAAACAATCTGATGGGATTAAGATCCGGTTTCAGGTTAGCGATGTTCAGAGGAGGTTCTGCAGCAGAACACTGACCCAGCCTCTGAGTGTCGACTGGTTCTGACCCGGCCTCTGAGCATCGGCTGATTCTGACCCGGCCGGCTGAGCGTCGGCTGATTCTGACCCGGCCGGCTGAGCGTCGGCTGATTCTGACCCGGCCGGCTGCAGCCTCTGAGCGTCGGCTGATTCTGACCTGGCCTCTGAGCGTCGGCTGATTCTGACCCAGCCTCTGAGCGTCGGCTGATTCTGACCCGGCCGGCTGCAGCCTCTGAGCGTCGGCTGATTCTGACCTGGCCTCTGAGCGTCGGCTGATTCTGACCCGGCCTTTGAGGGTCGGCTGGTTCTGACCCGGCCTCTGATCGTCAGCTGATTCTGACCCGGCCGGCTGCAGCCTCTGAGCGTCGGCTGACCCGCGGTGTTGGCGGACCTCCACCTCACAGCTGCAGCTGTTCAGAGTGATCCGACACTCAGACCTGACGGCGTGATGAAGGTTGTTGTTGACTCACAAAGATCCCAATCTGGACGAATGAATCAATGACCTTTGGTGAACCTTTTCCCAGCTGGTATTCAGTAGTTTCCCTGATCCGGTCTTCTGGCAGCAGGTTAACCTGTGGAAAAGAAGCCCTGATGAGTTTGTGGAGGTTTAAAGCTCACAGAGCAGCTCAGATCTTTTCCACAGGTTGAAATGGTGCATAATTAATGTAGAGTTTAGTTTTTACTCACTGCTTCTCCTTGCAGAGCCTCTCCTCCCTCTGCTGCAGCTCCTCTCCATGTTTCCAACACACTGATGTTTCTGATGGTTCTCACTGGTTTCGGCTTGTTTGTGTTCCCTGCAGGAGAAGGAAACCAGGCATCCTGCCCAGCCTGGAGGACCTGCTCTTCTACACCATCGCAGAGGGTCAGGAAAAAATCCCTGCACACAAGTTCACCACCGTGAGTCTCAGGACAAAGATTTGATGTAAAAATGTTTGTTTGATAACTGCAGCACCAGGAGGCGAACTGGGAGGAGCTCAGCCATGGTTTTGAATCGATCCCTTCTTTGTTAAATTAGAATTATCGGGTTTCCGGTTCTGGTTCTCACAGCTCGTTGCTGTATTGATTCCTTGTCTCCTCCTCTGCCTCCAGGCTCTTAAATCCACGGGGCTTCGAACCGGAGACCCACGGCTGAAGGAGTGCATGGAGATGCTAAAGGTGACGCTGAAGACCACCTCGGACGGAGCGCTGGACCGACACCTCTTCAAAAAGTAGGCTTTACTTTGCTTTGCAGGCGTAAGGTCAGATTTCTGATCTGAAACTCAGCCCGGGGTTCTGCAGAGACGGCCCAAAGCAGCAGCTGTTCTGTAGGAAAACAAACTGCATTTTTCAGAAAACAGGTCAGTGTTTTCCTTCAGCTGCACTCTGCTCTGCTCAGCATGAATCTTTAATCACAGATGGGATTAAAATTATTAATGCTGGTCGGCGTCTGCAGCAGGAAACGGTAAATTATTCATTGCTGCCCTGTTTGTACATCAGCTGCAGCCCCTGGAGGTTTTCAGCCGAAACAGGAAAAACAGCAGAAGGTTAAAAGGTTTTATTTTTGTGTTTCAGAATGAAAGTAAATGCAAGGTAGTCACAAACAACTGAAGTGCCTCTGACTTTGAAAAATGTAAATAATCTGATGACCCCCTCCCCCCCTCGGAGTCGGGCGTATGACGACTCACCAGGAAGTGGACCTCAGCACCGGCTGCTGCTGGCCTCCATCCATCACTTCCTCTCCCCCCACCTATTTATAGAGCTCAGCCTCTCACACAGGAGCACGTGATGTGTGTGTGTGGGGGGTGTTTCTGCAGGGATTAGACGGGTTTGAAGCGAAGAGATGACCCGACCAATAATCTCTCTGCTGCCGGTGAGGCTCAGCTTCCACCTCACAGTCACCATCGCTGCACAACCAGATCTGACAGCAGCTTTTACTGCGATCAGGCAGAGATTAAACAGAAACAACAGGCAGGGTTACACATGTGTCTGGGGTTATTCTTACTGGGAACAGTCATTTCCAGAAGCTGTCTGCAGATGTAGCTCCGAACCGTCCTCTCTGCAGCCTCAGAAAACAGGAAACACTGGACCCAACACGAGTCCCATCAGCATGTTTGAAAAAACACGAGGATTTAAGCTTGGTTTTTACAAGACGGTTGCAATCAGTTATTTATTTTCTGGTTTTCCTGTTTGTTAGAGTAAAATGAATATTTTTGTTTCATTCTATAACCTGCTGACAACAGAAATAATAATCCTGTCATTTATTATCAGAACCTAACAAACAGTTTTCACACCTTAATTAATTCAAAGGAAACAAGCTTGTATTCATTTTCTGCACCACAACACAAATGTTTAACCTTAGGAAGAGATCAGAATCAGTTTTTGGTGTTTAATCCCAGCTTTCATTCGTCTCGGCGAGCTCCCCTCCTTCTTCTTCTTCTTTATGACCTCCGGGAGCAGAAATCCAATCAGCTCAGCTGTTTGATGGTTTGTGATCATCCATCTTCCTCTTCGTCACTCTGCAGAGGTTTCCTTTCTGGATGGTCCTTCATCCACACGTGAATCCTGACTGCATCCCTCTGCCAGGAAACAAAACTGAACCCTTCAGACTTTCCTGTTCAACCCTTCAGACATGCTCAGTATTAGTTTTTAACTCCAGATGCTTGTTTTCTGTCCTTCGTGTCCCAGATGTGTCCAGAGTAACATCGTCCTGCTCACCCAGGCCTTCAGGAAGAAGTTTGTCATCCCGGACTTCCAGACCTTCTGCGCCCACATCGATGATCTCTACGAGAACGCCAAAAACCTGTCAGGAGGCCAGGTGGGACACCTTCTGTTGGCCTAAATCTCTTTAAAGGGTTCACGCTTTGTTTTCAGGAAGAGAATCAGTCGAAACTAACAAGAGTAAATATGAACTAAAAATGTGTCCAGAATCAGATTTAGATTTATTCCTGCAGGTTGAGATGAGTCAGCATGAACTTTAGAGAAACAAAAAGCTGAAGTTTTCCCTCCCTGCTGCAGGTGGCGGACTACATTCCCCAGCTGGCTCGGTTCAGCCCGGACCTGTGGGCCGTCGCTCTGTGCACTGTTGATGGACAGAGGTGGGATTTCTGTTTGTGTATAAACAACAACAAACTACAGGTTCTCTGTCCTCCCACATCCAAGGTTTCTGGAATCAGTGAAACGTCAAGAAAAACATTGTTTATTTTCACTTTTTATCAACCTTAAGAAAAGTTTTCCAAACTGATTCCCAGAAACGGACCCAGAACGTCCAGCACCAGAGTCCGAATGAGCATCAAGATTAAGTTATAAATAATCTGCTCTAAAGCTGCGGCTCAGAGAAATGATAAATCATTGACTCAGTTTGTGTCTGAGTCTCACAGCTTTCAGATGAAAGTTCTGGTGAAATCCAGCTCTCCAAGCTGCACAGATCCCCTAAAAGTCTAATGAAAGTGAGTTTTCTTTCAGGCACACGGTCGGAGACACCAAAGTTCCCTTCTGTCTGCAGTCGTGCGTCAAACCGCTGAAATACTCCATTGCCGTTCACGACCACGGCACCGAGTACGTCCACCGCTTCATCGGCAAGGAGCCGAGCGGCCTGAGGTTCAACAAGCTCTTCCTGAACGAAGACGGTGAGGAAACGTTCCCACAAACACGCGGTCCGGTTCCGGACGCGGTGAGTCAGAATAAACGTCATCACAAACCGTCTCAGATGAAAAACGAGCTGCAGGAACTGAACTTCCTGGTTTTCCATCAGGTTTGAACCACCGACACGTGACACATTCATTCATTTCTATCAAATCACTTTCTCAGAAGTGATCTCATGTTTTTAATCTGAGGACCTGAAACTGAGCAGATTCAGCTGTTTTTATGTTTTCTACCAATTCCACAAAAGTTCAGCTGAAATGAGATCTGTGAAGTTTAACTCAGATTCATTTTTACCAAATAAAGGTTGATGTTCCAGAGTCAGTCTGTAGGACTTCCTGGATCGATGTGGGTCAAACTGAGGGGTTTTTGGGACAAAATTTGCTTTAATTTAACTGTGAGAACGAATCTAAGACCCTCTTCTTATAAAACAACCTTTTTCTTTTCACGGTCAGAAACGAAACGAGCAAAACGAGCGTTTGCCAATTCATCTGCTTTCATTTCCTGTTTCACAATAAACTGTTCAAATCTAGTTAACTTTGAAACAATTAAAATAGAAATGTTCAGGCTTTGAGGTGTAAAAATCTAAAGATAAAACTAGAACACAACGTGACGATTCTCCATCTTCACCGCTCCGACAGACAAGTCTTCCTCTTCATCTGGTGTTTGTGTGGATTTATTTAGACTCAAACTGTTTTTAGTACCTGATTTTCACTTCTGGCACAAAAACCAACAGTAGTGTAATTTTCTGCTCCTCAGTATCTGAGTTTAAACCATCTGACCCTTTTCTCCTGCAGATAAACCTCACAACCCCATGGTTAACGCAGGCGCCATTGTCTGCACCTCCCTCATCAAGGTGAGCTGTGATCAAGTTCAGGATTAAACCGTTCAATGCAAACCCAGTGAAACTGTCTGCAGAGAAAATATCAAATGTTTTAAAGGCATATTTCTGATCATTTATTTTGTATCAGTTTGGTTTTTTGTTTTAGATTTCTGACTGCAGCTGGAAAATAAATGGAGTAAAATGATAAAACAATAATTGTCTGCAGGACGTGTTTCCTGCAGATTAAACGGGAGATTAGAGAGAAACATGCAGAGAGGGAATTGAGGCTGAGAGCATCACACACACACACACACCTCCTCCACATTAAAGTGAGCTTTAATCATAGGAACAGTTCTGTTACCTGAGCCCACCTGAGCCGCTCAGGCAGCAGCTTTCTCTCCTCTCATGGAGACTCTGGCGCCCCCTGCTGGGCTGAAACCGGACGATAAAAGGATCAGCTGGAGTCCAGGAGGGTTCAGGGAGCGGATTAGGTCCAGATTTTCTGCTCTCTGTCAGCTTTGTTACCTTTCAGCTCATTTCCTCATCGTTTCTCTCAGAGTGAAGTGAAGTGAGATTTATTTATATGCAACAAGGCGATTCAAAGTGCTTTACAACACAGAAACAACAGTCAGGTACAGAATCTAATACAGCATAGAAACATCATAATCAAATATAGATCAATCATGTATAATCTAAATGAAATATAGGATAATCTAAATGTAATCATGAAACTAAACATGAGCTAAAACATGAGCTAAAACAGTCAAAGTAGTAGCAAAAATAATCTAGATAAAATCATGATGAAGTTAAAGCTGAACTAAACAACAATTAGGCCAAGACAGTCAAAATATGAGCTAAGATAAACTAAATGTACAGGAAGGCTAAATAAGCTAACATAAACTGAAACATGATAATGCTAATCTAAGGGTACAACATGACTAACAGGACCAGAGGCCTGCTAACAGCCAACAGTCTGTAGAGGTCAGTTGGAATAAAACTGCAGTTTTAGATGAAAACAGAACCGTCAGCTAAAGAACATTTTCTGTTTCTGACCTGCAGTTATTTTACAGGAATGAAGCCGCAGCCATTAAGGCTTCATTAAGTCGGCTTGTTGTTTGTTTTTGAATAAAAGGAGCGACTTTAGTTTCTGTCAGATGAGAGCAGCTTCAGGGAGCGGTTCTGTTCTCGTCCTCCGGTTTATATTTAATGTTTCTGTCCCAGACTCTGGTTTTATTTTCCAGCTGTAGCATCTTTAGGAAATGACGACCAACATCAATAAGTCAATCATGTTGGTAATTTGTCTTTAGTTGAGTTTTTTCCTCTTTAATTCAGATTTCTGAGTAACTTTACCCTCCGTACAGCTGCTGATTTCTGTTTTTTCTTCACTCGGGTCAGGAACAAACTGCAGCTGTGAGTTTAGCTTGTTGCTAACAGCTGGTTATTTGATTTCTGTTCATCCAGTCAGTTTTATTGTGAAATAAAAACAGTTTCTGTCTCATCAAACCCAGAAAACATCAGTTTAATTAACGTCTCATTCCGAGTTTCAGCTCCGTCCTCTAATCTGACCCCATCCTCACTCAGTGACCTTTGACCTTTGACTGGTTTCTGCTGTGTGGATCGAGACAAGACGAGTAACTCTTAATGTAACTGTTTGTGTTTCAGCAAGGAGCCAGCAACGCTGAGAAGTTCGATTATGTGAGTATAAAGGTTGACTTTATTGCTCTGATTTTATACACAAATATTCAACAATTATTTCACGAGGAGCGATTGTCAGTAGGTTTTCTGCAGGACTGACTTGTTTCTGCGATTAAATGAGCTTTAAACTTGTTAAAATGATGTCAGATTCTGAGTCTGAAAGTAGCTCTGATGTTTTAAATGTTTGTTTTTTCTCTGCAGGTGATGAACTTCATGAACAAACTGGCAGGAAACGAATACGTTGGTTTCAGCAACGCCACGTGAGTTCATCCCTTTAATTCAGGCTTAAAGTCACTGATTCAGGCTTTAATTCAGGTTTAACTCACTGACTCAGGTTTAAACTCACTGACTCAGGTTTAAATTTGCTGGTTCAGGTTTAAATTCACTGATTCAAGTTTAAATTCACTGATTCAGGTTTAAACT
>NC_051452.1:5152012-5162179 GCF_001649575.2 Kryptolebias marmoratus | reverse complement strand
GGTCCTGTTAGGAGCTCTAAACCTGGTCCTGTTAGGAGCTCTAAAGCCAGAGTTTTCTCTCAAACCCCCCCCAGACTGAACCCAAACTCTCTGAAGGGGGTTTAGAGAAGAAAGAGGACGGATGTTGGAGCATCAGAGCAGCATCGGCTCACTTCAGCATTTCTGCAGAAATGTTCTGGTTTAAATCTTAAATCTGCTGAGGAAGTCACCGTCAGATGTTCTCTGTCTGTTCTACAGAGAAGAAGGAGAACAATTAGTCGCTCAGAAGAATTATCGTGTCGCTCTGCAGGTTCACAGCCGTGGCTGAAAGCCTTCAGCAGGCGCGTCAGCATCTGAAGAAGATGCAGGAGCTGGAGCAGAAGTTCACCTACGACAGTGACCCCATCCCTCAGAAGAAAGCGTACCTGGAGAACCGGGCTCTGGAGCTCCTGAAGAACCTGCTGTCCAGGTATGCTGCCTCCGGCGCTCGGCTCCCTCCTCCTCCTCCTCCTCCTGGGCTCCGGGTCACCAGGGTCTCCTGTGTGTTTGCAGCTCGTTGGTTGTAGAGCGGCAGCCCTGCATGCCCACCCACCCTCAGAGGCCGCTGGTGTTGAAGACGGGCGTCCAGTTCACCGTGAAACTGCGGTAAGAAGAAACATCTAACCCTGACCACCAAACCAGAGGGCTGCAGACTTTTAAACTCCGGTTCTCCAAATGTTCTGAGATCAGTTTCAGACACATCCTGTTCTTCTCTTTCAGGTTTCTGGTGAAGCTGCAGGAGTTTAACTACCAGCTGAAAGTCAAAGCTTTCTTTGATAAGTAAGATCAGTTTTACTTCACGTTTTAAATCCTCAACGCTGCTTTTTCCTAACATGACTCCTTCTGTTCCTCAGGGATGTCACAGAGAAGAAAGGGTACGTCTCAAACATTTCTCTGATTAAAACATGTGTCAGAGTAAGTTCTATTATATCAGAGGTGCTCGCTCTGACCAAACTTTATTGACAAATAAAAGAAACGACGACTCCTGACTGACTGATGCTGCTTCTGAAATCAGGTTTAGAAAGTTCAACATTCTGGGAACAAACACCAAAGTGATGAACATGGAGGAGTCCAACGGCAGCCTGGCAACAGAGTTCAGACATCTGGTGAGGAGATTATCATTATTATTATTAATATGTGTGAAACTTGCTGACATTATTGTGTTTAAAACAAAGTTTTCTGCTGAAAACAGAATCTGAGGGACAAGAAAAGGAAATACTATCCAACATTTGTTTTTCAAAATGCAACAAAACTTAAATTTGTCATTTCTTATCTTGTGTTAAACTCTTTTAGAGTTAAAGGTAAAATTAAACAAAACATTTTCAGTATCTTTATCAACTAAAATTATTGTTTTTTTTTAAAAAGATATGAAGAAATTTTGATTATTTTCTTTCTTTCAACACTAAAAGATAAAAAAAAAAGATGGAAAGTTTGTGAAATCCTGTCACGGAGCTGCTTCCCTGTCAGAAATAGAAAAGTCTTGTTGTTTTAAATTTAAAAAATTTAAAAAATACAGTTTTAATCCCTGATGTCTCCAAAGTGAACATTTAATCTGAAGATGCAGGAACTATTTTCCATCAGCAGGGGGCAGAATTTCTCCATTTAATGGGCTAAAAACCTGAATTTCTTTAAATCAGAGTAAAATTAGGAGGAATAATTGATAATTAAGATCTTGTTAAAGCTGTAGTGTTAATGGAGGCCAGCTTCTCAAACCTTGAGTCGTATTTACACAACATTCAAGCCTCACATGCATTTTTTTATGAAACATTAGGCAGCATGAGGGGTCAACCTGCTGCTGTTACGACTCTGAGCTGCTAAGGGAGGTAGTCACAGCACTGAGTGAGGGTGAGCAAGGACTGTGATGCAGCTGCAAGTTTTAAACCCCACGCCTGCATCTGCAGAAGCACACATCTTCACTTCACTGCTGCTTTATTTATTGTCTCTGAACTGTTTTATAAAACTGAACTGTTTTTGATTCACCAAGAATGAAAAACTGCTGCAGTTTTCTAAAACGTGTCGTGAAAAGGAAGAATCAGGCCGTAATCTGACCGCTGACAGCAAACACACTGATAACCATATCCTTCTCAGTTCTGCTCAATCAGGAGTTTCTCTGCAGGCGCAGATGGCACATATTGACCCAGACTTAAAAACTAAGTGTCTTTAACTTGTTATTTCTCTCCACGCAGCAACTGAAAGAGCAGAAAAGTGTTGGAAACAGGACGAATGAGGTGAGAGTCTTTAAACTCTGTAAACTTATGGAGGCGCTGAGGCTCAACCCCCCCGTCCGGATGCCTGTTTGCTCAGTCTGTCGCCTGGTTTCAGCCTCGGGGATGAACTCTCAGAGTTTTGTGTCATGTTTTTTTCCTCCAGGCTCCTCTCATCGTCACCGAGGAGCTCCACTCCCTCAGCTTCGAGTCCGACCTGCAGCTCAACCAGTCCGGACTCAACATCAAACTGGAGGTGAGACCCAGACCCAGAAGCCCGGCTGCACGTTAAGGTCAGGCGTGCCGGAGGCGTTGATGGGTTTTCCTGCGTGTTTCAGGCCTTGTCTCTGCCGGTTGTGGTCATCTCGAACGTGTGCCAGCTGCCCAGCGGCTGGGCCTCCATCCTCTGGTACAACATGCTCACCACAGAGCCCAGAGTGAGGACTCCTCCTTCTTTCTCCTCCACCAGAACCTGTGTTCACCTCCGACCCGCAGCTAACGAGCCTCTCTGCTCTCCAGAACCTCAAGTTCTTCCTCAGTCCTCCGGCAGCCAAGTGGTCTCAGCTGTCCGAGGTCCTCAGCTGGCAGTTCTCGTCCGTCACCAAGCGAGGCCTGAACCAGGAGCAGCTCAACATGCTGGCAGACAAGCTGCTGGGTCAGAAACGCACCACGCAGACTGATCCAGGATCAGCCTGTCTGCACATCTTAGAGTCAGGGACGTCGTTTATGTCCCTTTACTGTTTCCTTTACTTTCTGTGATCTCTTGAAGTCGACTCGATCGGTTCTTCAGGCTTTCTGAGGGTCTTTAAGGACAACATGTGAGGACAAAATGGAAAAGTATCAGGTCTAAAAGAGTATCTGAAGGTGATGCTTTTAAGAAAAAGGACCTGAGAGAAGCAGCATCATTCAGCTGATCCACTGGATGTAAAATCTTTGGCTGTTTTATCTCAAAGTAAGTCCAAAGAAAAACTCTGAAAGACCTTCAGAAGGTCCGGAGATCTGCTGATCAAGACCACTTTAAAAGGTTAGAGGGAAACTGTATAGGTATGAAGGCTGGCCCAAGACTTCTGCACAGTATTTTACTGTATTCGGGATGAAAACGTCTGAAATGCTGAAAAGTTTTGTTTTTTTCTGTGCAGGAGCCAAAGCTCAGAGGAACCCGGACGGACTGATCCCCTGGATGAAGTTCTGTAAGGTGAGCCTCGGCCGATCTGCAGCTCGTTGTTTCCATCTGGAGTTCTTTGGTCAGAACCTAAAGTTCTGCTTTTGTCCCAGCAGCAGGGCGCCAACGAGAAATCTTTCCCTTTCTGGCTGTGGATCGAAGGCATCCTGGACCTGATCAAACGCCACCTGCTGTCCCTGTGGAACGACGGGTGAGAGGCGCTCTGACGCTGCCGCCTCGTCTCCAGGATTCCAGCTGATCCCGTCTGTCTGTCTGCCTGTCTGCCTGCAGCTGCATCATCGGGTTCCTCAGTAAGGAGAGGGAGAAGGCTCTGCTGAGCGACAAGTGTCCCGGGACGTTCCTGCTGCGCTTCAGCGAGAGCAGCAGGGAGGGAGCCATCACCTTTACCTGGATCGAGCACGACGTGCACGGTAAACTAATCACCGTACAAAGAGCTCGGCTCAAACCCCTGAGAGCAAAATACTTTCATTATGGGACAGCTTCCTGAGTTAATGTTGGTTTTTCCCACCCAGACAAGCCTGTTTATCACTCGGTGGAGCCGTACACGAAGAAGGAGCTGACGGCCGTGTCTCTGCCAGACATTATCCGTACCTACAAGGTGATGGCTGCCGAGAACATCCCAGAGAACCCGCTGCGCTTCCTCTACCCCAACATCCCCAAAGACAAGGCCTTTGGGAAATACTACCCCAAACCCTCAGAGAGTAAGAGTCCCAGCTGCTGAGGAGCTCGACCCGGGCTGAGGAGGTGCTGATCGAAGTTTGAATCTCTTTCAGCTCAAGAGCCGATGGACGTGGAGAACACGGAGAAGAGCGGCTACATGAAGACGGAGCTCATCTCCGTCTCAGAGGTGTAAGTTTCCACCAGGCAGACTCAGCCCTGTTAAACTTTGAACCATCACACACTGATCCATGCTGTTCTGCTCCAGACATCCGTCCAGAATGCAGGACAACATGATGCCCATGTCTCCTGATGACTACAGGGCTTTGACCACAGAGTTTGTCAACCCTCGAGACATCGATGCTGTGGTGAGGTCCTGCCTCAGACACCTCCATAAACCTGCAGTTTTCCTCTGAAACATCACATTTACACCTTCAAACACAGGCCACGGCTTCTTTAGGAGCAGAATGCATGATGGGAAATACTCAGAAAGTGTCTCCAGTGTTAACGGAGACAAACAGGCCTGTTTGATGAAACCAGCAGGTGTGGGGAAGATAACAGAATCGCTACGATGACTGAATTAAAGTCACGACTTTGAGGAAGGAAGCTGAAATCACTGCAGAAGCTTCTCTAACAAACCAGCTGCAGGTTTATTAGTTTTATATTAATGTCGGGTTACAGGAACACAGGAGAACCTACAGATTCAGATCACTGGGAGATAAACGTCACGTGAGAACATCTGAAGAATTGAAATCAGCTCCTTGTCCTTCTCTGTGCATCACTCTGGTCTCTGTCCTCTTCTAAGCCTGTGTGTGTGTGTGTGTGTGTTCCTGCTCTGCTTTCAGACCAACAATCTGATGGATTTTGGAGATTTTGATCCTCAGGTACATTTGTTGTTGTTGTTGTGTAGTTCCTGCAGTCATGTGCTGCACGCAGCTCGTCTAACACAACATTCTGCTTCAGTTAGAAACTTCAGTGCAGCCGACACAGCTGAGGCCACATTTAGACTGGTTCTAACCTGGTTTATCAGTAACTAACTGCATGTTTGAGGCACGTTTAGTTGGAATGTTTTCTCCCTCAAACGCCTGCTGCTCTGTTTTTACTCTTTAGTTTTTTCTGCAGAAACAGCAGCAGGTAGATAAACTGTTCTTCTGTCCTCAGATGAGTGCAGAGTTTCCAGATGGAAACTGAGGATGTTTCTGACCTGCTCCGCTGCTGTTTCTTCATCCTCCTCCTCCTCATCAAACGGAGGTCTGAGCGACGCGGCGCTCACGGTGAAAACATGAACTTCCTGAGTGGACGGGACGCCATGTTTGCTCTGTCACACGCTCAAACACAAACAACAAACTCACCTGGGACTTTTAGTTTAACCCTCCATGACTTTACAGACACCTTCCTCTGGTTGTATTAATGTGAAATAGAAACTGTAATGCAGTTAAACTGTAGTTAAAATGTGATTTTCCTTCTTAGGCTTCAATCCTCCGCAGAAATCTCCCGACTATTTAAGGATGAGCTGATGTTCTTGGGATAAATAAAACTTTTTATTTAAGAAAACTGACTTCTTTTCTGTTTAAATAATTTTTTTCTAAAGATTTTTTCTGTTTGATTTGTTCCTGTCAATCTTCGTAAAGCTGAAGTTTGTGAAATGAGTTGTTGGAGCTGTTTGGCTGCAGCCTGCAGGTGATCAGCTGCTGATTGAAGGTTCACGTCTGCTCAGGGCCTCCCAGCCTCCTCCTCCTCACCTGCAGCTCTTCATCAGAGTCTCAGGGCCTCCCAGCCTCCTCCTCCTCACCTGCAGCTCTTCATCAGAGTCTCAGGGCCTCCCAGCCTCCTCCTCCTCACCTGCAGCTCTTCATCAGTGTCTCAGAGCCAGCAGATGAGGACTGATGGCTCCAAACTCCTGACGAGCTGCCTGCTTCAGCTCCAGACATTGTTTTCTTGGAAACGTCAGGACGTCTGAAGTACGAGAACCTCTCCTGATGTGTTGAGCGATGGCTCAGCAGGATAAGAAATGGGCTGGAGCTCTGCAGGTTGCAGGTTTGAGTCCTGCAGGCTGCAGTTTTAGCTCATTTTTTTCTTTATTTAAAGCTAAATGTAATAAGAGGGCTTGCTGGGATTGAACTCACAACCTTCTTATCAGCAGCCAGTCTTCTTACTGGCTGCGCCACACATTCATTCACTTAAAATTCTTTTTTTTTAACATTTGTCCTTTTTTTTAGGGATTTTTGTGCACCAACACAACTCCACTGTCCAAGAACTGATCGGTTCCCTTCAGATCCTTCATCTTCTCATTCAGACACCTCTCAGGTCCCAACGGGCCCGGTTATGTCACTCAGGAGATCTTCAGAACTGAGGCCTGAAGTTCTGGATCAGTTCAGGATCCAGACTTTAGTTCTTCATCTCAGAGCAAATTTNCAGGGCCTCCCAGCCTCCTCCTCCTCACCTGCAGCTCTTCATCAGAGTCTCAGGGCCTCCCAGCCTCCTCCTCCTCACCTGCAGCTCTTCATCAGTGTCTCAGAGCCAGCAGATGAGGACTGATGGCTCCAAACTCCTGACGAGCTGCCTGCTTCAGCTCCAGACATTGTTTTCTTGGAAACGTCAGGACGTCTGAAGTACGAGAACCTCTCCTGATGTGTTGAGCGATGGCTCAGCAGGATAAGAAATGGGCTGGAGCTCTGCAGGTTGCAGGTTTGAGTCCTGCAGGCTGCAGTTTTAGCTCATTTTTTTCTTTATTTAAAGCTAAATGTAATAAGAGGGCTTGCTGGGATTGAACTCACAACCTTCTTATCAGCAGCCAGTCTTCTTACTGGCTGCGCCACACATTCATTCACTTAAAATTCTTTTTTTTTAACATTTGTCCTTTTTTTTAGGGATTTTTGTGCACCAACACAACTCCACTGTCCAAGAACTGATCGGTTCCCTTCAGATCCTTCATCTTCTCATTCAGACACCTCTCAGGTCCCAACGGGCCCGGTTATGTCACTCAGGAGATCTTCAGAACTGAGGCCTGAAGTTCTGGATCAGTTCAGGATCCAGACTTTAGTTCTTCATCTCAGAGCAAATTTAAATCTCGACTCGATCCTGAAGCCTCCCGGCAGCAAACCGCACCATTTAAATGTTCTGTCTGCCATTTTATTTTCCTGGTTAAAGTTTCTTCTGAACATTTTTAGACCAACTTCTTCAGGTTCTTGTAACTTTGACCCTTTTTTCCTCATTAAAATGAATAAACAACTTTGTGCTCTTTGAAATCTTCAGAATACTTTATTAATTTTTAGCTTTTGCTCTGATTGTTTAAACTTTAACATTTCAGCAGAATCAAACGGTTAAATTAATCCAGTTTAACAAAAAATGAACTTTAAAAACGTTCTTACAAACACCAGGTCAAAGGTCGTAATAAAAAACACCCATCTTCAAACCCAAACATCACAGCCAGACAGTTGTTTTTATTATTTTTAAGGTTTATTGAGTTTTTCTGAGTGAATAAATATCAGGTCAGCCTGCGACGCTGCAGAATAAATACACATGAAGAAGAAACACGTTACATTCAGGAAACCCGTCACACGATTTGTCCTACAATCACTTCCTGCTGCAGCTTTGTGCTTCTTTTCAGGATTACAGGACTGTTTACAAACAAACAAAACATCTGTACAGCTGGTCGAGTTTGACAGATTCTTCTGCACGAAAGATTAAAAACAATCTGCATCGTAAAGATCCGTCAGCGTCCTTCCTGAGGAGCGACCCAACACACACACACACACCAACACAAGTCTTTACAGGAAACCTGTTTGTGCAGCAAACAGAGAAAAGAGTCCAGATGTTTAACATCTGCAGGAACGTTTTGAAAACCTTTAAACATTTAGAGAAAAATAAATCTTTAACTCTTACATTCAAAAGACATTTAGGAGTTTTTTTTATTTTTTTAGGACAAAGTTTCATAAAAAGGTTTCTGGTTTCAGTTTGGAATAACAGAGTCAGCAGAAATAATGTTCCTCTTCATGTTTCAGACTTTCTTCATGATTTGTCCTTGTTTTACAGACAGATGTTGACATCTGTCCACAGACTTTAGGAAGATTGTTATTAAATAAACATCACTGATGATTCAAAGCTGATTCTGGATCAGATGTTTGAGTTTTAGCTCCTAACAACAATGAAACAGCTCCCAGCAGCTCTTCAGTCACCTTCAGTTCAGGAACAGAAGAAGTTTCCTCCTGTTTGCTGCGTTTTAATCTAAACTAAAAACAGAAACGGGTCACTTCTGATTCGCTCAAACCTTCAGGACTTTGGCTGCTTTTCATCTCTGTCTTTCAAATAAATAATGAAGAAAACAACCGGAGAGAAGAAATTCAGTCTGGTGTTACAGGGAATAAAAAGTAAAAACAACAACTAAATGTTTTGGTTTTAAAGTTAAACACTGACGACTTTAAACTTTAACACCGGTACGGATTTACACCAGGAATTAGACTGATCCCCCCGGTGGAAACAAATACACCACTTTATCTTATATACATGAATAAATATCACACACACACACACACACACGAACCACTGCGTGAAGCTGAACTGAGGAATGTTTGAAACGAGGAAACCAAACCGTCCACAGCTCCTGCTGCTTCCTGTTTCAGCTTTTCAGAATAAAACGACCTGAAACAGAGCGCCCGGTAACAACATGGTGGTTTAACCTGGGGGTGGAGGTTCAGTTAGTTTGGATCAGAACGTTAAAGTTGAATTAATGAGCAGGTTTTCTGACTGCCTCCTGCTCCTCCTGCTGCTCCTCCTCCTTCTTTTCCTGCTCCTCCTCCTGCTCCTCCTGCTGCTCCTCCTCCTCACAGCATCCCGTCCAGGTTCTTCTCGGCGTCCTCCTTCTTGGCGGCGCTGTCCTGGGGGCTGTACTTGTTGTGGTAATCCCGGAGGATGGTGACCACGTCGTGGTGTCCGAAGTGCACTGCCTCGTCCATCGGGGTGTTCCCCCACCTGCAGGACAGGGACACGGAGACACAGAGACACCGAGTGTTGGACACATGTCACCTGTTCCTTCGCACGCCTCTTCATGAACAGAGATGTTCGATAAAACAACAAATAACAGGCAGCAGTTAAACAGGAAGAATGAATGTCAAACAGCAGAACCAGAACCCAGACGGAACCAACGGCAGGTTCTGAGTTGGACGGACCTGTCTTTAGGGACGGGGTTGACTTTACACGCCTCCAGCAGGAATCGGACCACCTCAGCGTGTCCTGGAAGACAAAGAACACGAGCATCACGACAAGCAAACACACAACTTTTCCTCCTCCTTCCTCCTCCATCCTTCCTCCCTTCTCCTCCTCCTCCTCCTTCCTCCTCCATCCTTCCTCCCTTCTCCTCCTCCATCCTTCCTCCCTTCTCCTCCATCCTTCCTCCCTTCTCCTCCTCCTTCCTTCGTCCTTCTCCATCCTTCCTCCTCCTCCTTCCTTCCTTCCTCCTTCCTCCTCCTCCTTTTCCTTCCTTCCTCCTCCTCCCCCTCATTCTGCTCCTTCTTCCTACTACTTCTTTCTCCTCATCCCTCCTCATCCCCCATCCTCCCTCCATCCTCCTCCCCCTCCATCCTCCCCCTCCTTCGTTCTCCTCCTCCCACCTCCTCCTTATTCTGCTCCTCCTTCCTCCTTCCTCCCTCGTCCTCCTCCCCCTCATCCTTCCTCCTCCTCCTCCTCTCCCTCCTCCTCCTCCCTTCACCTTCAGCAGCAGCAACGTGCAGCGCCGTCCTGGAGTCGTAGTCCCTCTGCTCCATGTCCATGGAGGACAGGGCGAACCTCCTCAGGGCTGAGACGTCTCCGGTGTACGCAGCAAACAGCAGGTTGATCACAGACTTCACCTGAGACACGAGAAGAAGAGTTTAACACCAACGAAGAAGAATCCTGACTCATCAAACACAGATAATCCAGGTTTACCATCTTCACATTCAGTTTACCAACTGAGGTTCCTTCAGAGGAAGTCAGAGAAATCAGAGGATTTCTAATGTTTGAGGGGATCAGAGACATAAATCAGAGTGAAATCTGGTTTCTGTGCAGTAAATCAGAGTGAAATCTGGTTTCTGTGCAGTAAATCAGAGTGAAATCTGGTTTCTGTTCAGT